>NC_084744.1:15046768-15059268 GCF_033978785.1 Entelurus aequoreus | reverse complement strand
ATTTATTCCGATTGTACATCGATACATATTTTTCAAAAAAAAACATTTAAATAAATTATATATATATATATATATATATATATATATTTTTTTTTTTTTTTAAGAATCATTTTTTGGGATTAAAAGCATTAAAGAAATATTATTGATATTATTGATACTGTTGCTTTTATAAATTCATGTTTTTTCTTTTATTTTTAGTATTGTATTCAAAGTATTTTAGAATGGCTTCAATTGCTTTGTAAATGAATATCCGTCCTAAGGATTGTAAAGCTAGGATTGGGTTGGCGTTGCTCTATTTTCTTTTGTTAGATTGATTAACATTCTGTGATTTTTGTAAATACAATTTGAAAAAAAACCTAACAATTTTCAGGCCATCACAGCGTGTGTAAGTCGTACGTCAGCAGCAAAGAGGAGCCTTTGAAACCTGTTTTGAAAAGGTTTTAATATAATTTATATATTAAATAATATATTACGAGAATTGTGTTGAATCGCGCATTGATTCTGAATCGAATTGTCCCCCCAAGAATCGGAATCGAATCGTGTGGTGCCCAAACTCTAACAAGTGGCACCAAACCACCTCTCTTTTTAGCAAGTTGGAGCTTTTCTTCCTGTCACTCACATACCTCACAACTGTTGAGCAGCTGTGGTGCAAAACTTTTTGTTACTTATATGATTTTGATAGTCTTTGAAAAAGTGGGGTCGTCTTATACTCTCACTGTAAAGAGTTAATCCCCTGCATATATCAGTTTTTTTTTACCTTAAGTCGCAACTTTTCTCGCTCCTCTTTGAGGGCCAAGACCAGTTCTTTGTCGGCCTCCTGCATCCGCTGTTCCTTTGCTCTCAGGGCGTGTGTGGTCCTCAGTTCCTTGATAAGGTCCAGGTGGTTCTCTTTGTCATTAAATATCTGCAAAGACACACAATTTTAGAGGGATAACCCGACATTACGGTGTGAAGGACGCACGGACCTCAGTTTGGATGCTTCTTCCTCTCAGTAGTTTCTGCAGATGGATGACTGCCAGCTCCTTCTCTTCCTCACCCTACAAGCAACATGGGAATGGATGCGGATGTCACGTGTAGCGTAAACTTGCAAAGGTGCGTCAGGTAAATCAACTGGCCTCTGGGGGCTCCTCCACAGTGGGGGTAACAGGACGAGGAGCAGCCTTTTCCTTCTTGACGAGATATTTAGCCAGCTCCTCCTTTAGGTCCTGCAGAAGCACAAATGATAGTCCATGAGCAATGCGGAGGTTTTCACCCAACGCTCGTGTACCTTGTACTTCTGTAACAGAAAACTTCTTCTGCTCTCGGGCGGCCTTATGATGACTTTGCTCATGTTGAGTTTGGCTTTGGCGTACTTCTTCTGCTGCTTATACGGGTCAGCGGGTTTGTGCACTTGATTGAACGAGCCTGAAAATAAGTTACAACCATGTTGTCCTTAGCTCACAACAAAGCACACGTTCCAATTCATGAATGTAGCATGTCGTTACAACTCTGTACAGTAGGTGGTATGCAACGTAACTCCCTTCTTATGCACCTGGTCTGAATAAGACGTAGCACGGGAGTCGGATGAAAAGAGCACAGCTCCCTCCCCCCATTATCCCCACATTCTACAGAGGCCCTATAGAGAGCCTACTGACCAACTGCATCTCTATCTCTGTTTGGACTGGAGCCTGCAGTGCCTCAGACTGGAAGTCTCTCCAGAGAGTGGTGAGGACGGCGGAAAAGATCATCAGGACTCCTCTTCCAGGAGATTGCAAAAAGCCGCTGCCTGACCAGTGCTCAGAAAATCTGCAGAGACTCCTCCCACCCCCACCAAGGACTGTTTTCACTGCTGGACTCTAGAAAGAGGTTCCGCAGCCTCCGAAGCAGAACCTCCAGGTTCTGCAACAGCTTCTTCCCTCAGGCCGTAAGACTCTTGAACGCATCATAATAATCCCCTCAATTCCCCCCAAAAACGGATTAACTCGCTGGAATATAAAGACAATATAACATACAGACATAAACGTGGATGCATATGCAAAAGTGCAATATATTTATCTTTACAGTAATCTATTTATTTATATCTGCACCTTATTGCTTTTTTATCCTGCACTACCATGAGCTAATGCATTGAAATTCCATTCTTACCTGTACTGTAAAGTTCAAATTTGAATGACAATAAAAAGTAAGTCTAAGTCTAAGTTCAGGGTTGCCACTTAAATGACTTTGTTGCTATATTGAACTTATTTTTCAAAAATATTTTTATAAAAATTTTTTTTTTTTTAATGTTTTTTTTACTCACTTTTACTGACTCATTTCAAACCCACCACTGCTAAAAAATAGCAGTCCTGTGGGAAACGCTGAATACATTTTAAATGTAATTGGAAATCGTTAACGCATTCTGGATTTAGATTCTGGATGTGACTTAAAAGAAACCCTGATATTCAAGGATTATAAGAAAAGGTACCACATTTGCGTTTAATGCAACAAAGTTAGCATCCTACTAAATCATCAGCTAAAATGTCTTGTTATGTTCGTATTACAAGCATTTTTTTAAATTTTGATTGTGGATGAAAATCATGTGGATCTAAGTTACCAGAGCTAGTTACCACATTGTACAGAAATCTATTCACAACTTTTCAGGTTATGCTCGTGTTACAAAATTTCTCATTTCAAAACGACAAAATTCCTCAAACGTTAAAACCAAATTTCAACTCATTAAATGTATAGTTATGTTCACATTCTAAAAATATCCTGATTCTAAAACCTAAAACGTAATTAATTTGTTCTTCGGATGATTTACAAAGCTACCAAAATACATTGAAATACATTCCAAACTTTTTATTTTCAGTCTACTTTACAAAGTTTATTTTGTGTTACATTTGTCTTACATGTATTTTCTGGTTTATGATTGTTGATGCAAATCATGTTAATAAAAAAAACAAGCTTGTCCTTGGATAATATCAAAGTTAGTTACCAAATCAAACATAAATCGATTTACAATTTGAATATTATGCATGTATCACATTTTAAAATGTCAAAATTCCTCCCTGCGTTTAACCGAATGTTGGTGGATTTTTTTTTTTATTTATGAGTTAAAAAAATATCCAGGCTCTGAATACCAAAACCTAGCAATTTGGTAATGGATGATAACAAAAAGTGCCAAATTTCACTGAAATGTTTTCACAGATTTACATTTTTTTTTTTACAAAATGTACTGAAAAGCAACATAGCAATTTCATTTAAATTCCATAACATTTTGGGTCATGTTCGCAAATAGTCTGGAATCATGGTCAAAAGTAAATTAGTTTGTTCTTGGATCATTTCTAAACTGGTAACTTTTTTCATCAAAATACATACCAAACAAAAGAACAGTGTTTTGTTTTCCTATATTATTGTATTTCCTATGCTACTGAGTAACATAGGAAATACAATACTTACATGTGTATAATGTTACAGTGTCCAAAATATCAAATATATTTGTTTAATAAAACCCCTGCCATATTTTAATGAATACTTAGGCCTACTACGCTAATTTTAATGTTGGTCATTATGGTGGTATTTGGAAAGCCACGTTTTTTCAGAGGTGGTACTGGCATTGGCTCCCTGTCCACTTCAGGGTCGATTTTAAAGTTATATTATTAGTTTTTAAATGTCTTAATTAGCCTTGCACCTTCTTATCTATCTGACCTGCTTTTACCGTATCAACCCGCGCGGTTCCTGAGGTCCGCTGGCCCTGGCCTTTTGTCTTTACCAAATACTACAACACAGACCCGTGTTGAGGCGGCATTTAGCCACTATGGCCCCCACCTGTGGAATAGCCCGTGAGGCAACCTCAGGACTGCAGAGACCGTTGAAATAAACATATGATAAAATATTTGTAAAAATAAAACACAAATAATACATTAATTAGTTAATAAAAACATAACAGAGAATAATAGTAGTAATAATAGCAATAGATAAGATGGAAAATAACACAATAGAAATAAAAAATAATAAAAAACGTAAGAATTGAACATGATCAGTAAAAAAGCCTGATTAAAAAGGTGTGTATTTAGCCTTTTTTGTTATAACTTAAATAGTGCTGTGTGTATGTGTGCATGTTTTCTTTTAATTTGTGTTCAGCATTTTGAATTTGCCTCTTGCCTGTGTTTGAATAGTGCCATATGAATAAGGTTTGATTTGATTTGAAGTATAAGCTCCGTGAAGGAGCCCAGAAGGGTTTTATTTAAATGTTCGCAATATTTTAGCGTTCCTCACGAAGAAACCTCACAAAGTATTAAATCCATAAACTTGTATAAAACGTTGTACCGGTAAATGGCAAGGTTTTGTAATGTAGAAAATCCCATAATTTTTTTTTACCAATTTTCCAGAGATTTCCCATATTTTGAAATGGAAATATCGATGCTCCTTTTAAGACACAGGTAATAAAGGTGTTTGTGAAACCCCCTGATGTTTTTTGGTGCTAAATTAACCACAACATTAGCACCACATAAAATATTATGTCTGGTCTGACATTTCCTAAAAAAAATAATGTTAAAAAAAAACCCAACTGAAAGCCTTGTCCAGCTGTTTAATGATGTATACTATTCATGTTTAGCTAACTTTTACTGCAAACAAATATCGGCTCCAAATATCTGTTATCAGCCTCCTTTATAATTGTTATCGGTCCTTGAAAAAACCCATATTGGTCAATTTCTAAAAGCGACACAACTAATTTAATTAAATACTGCTAAAATAATAACCAAATGTGTGATGGATAAAATTAATTAAACAAAAATTGATGCTCAACACTGAAGTTACTGAAATGTTCTCACCGTCGTAAGTCTCCAAGCGTTTGAATTCATAACTTTGACTTTTCTTGACTTTGTCCCCGAAGGCTCGTGATGCACTTGTCAAAGAAGAGTAAATGTTGTAGTCTTTACAAGTACCAAGCTGCTTGATAATCGCCTCCATGTTTCTCCTCTTGGCCTCCAGCTTCCTCATTGCTGCACACAAGACAGTAGCAGTAGCTCTTAGAGGTTATTACCGGTGTGAAATGTCAAGGCAAAGTCTTACATCTCATGTGGTCCTTGTCAACCTTGTGGAGCTTGGTCTCCTTCTCTTTGAGAAGTTTGGAGTAAATATTATTGAGTCTCTCTTTGGTGAAGGCCACCTCGGCGTGGTCTCTCTGCTGCAACATCTCCCCCAGCACGGCCAGACGAGCGTCCTGCAACCTGCAGACAAAAATTAGATTTTAAAAAATGATACATGATGAAACGTTTTTTTGGGATAAAATCTAAACATTTTAAAAAATATATACCGGTATGTATTTTTTTTTTACATTTAACTAATATAATATATATATATATATATAAAATAAAACAAATCAATACACAAAAAACATGAACAATACAATAAATCCTTAGAAAATCAACTATTGCTGCACTAATAAATAGTTAAAATAAACTTAATTTTTCAAATCAATAAAATACATTAACATACAAAATGATTGTATCAATAAATAAACAATACAATAATAGACACCCTAATAAACTTAACTATTGCTGCCGTCATAATAACAATGAATGATTAAAAAAGGAATATATATAATAAATCTAATTTATACTATTAGTTAATTCAAATAGCCTATAAAAAAGCAATATGAATAAAGTTTCTATACCGACAAAAAAACGCTGCACTGATAAATATATGTTTTAAAAAGATAGTTAAACATTAATAACATCTAAAAAAAAAAAAAAGACTTAAGACTGAGCTTCTTTCACCTAAATATAATGATCGGTAGGTTGGAGTTCAAATCCCAGCCGAGTCATACCAAAGACTATAAAAATGGGACCCATAACCTCCCTGCTTGGCACTCAGCAACAAAGGGTTGGAGTTGGGGGTTAAATCACCAAAATGATTCCCGGGCGCGGCGCCGCTGCTGCCCACTGCTCCCCAAGGGGATGGGACAAATGCAGAGGACAAATTTCACCACATCTAAGTGTGTGTGTGACAATAATTGGTACTTTAATCTTTAATATATACAACATACAGAGCTAACACTAAAAGCTAAAAACATTCACTATTAATTAAAAAAACTGTACATAACGAAATTATATATTTTTTAATTAAAACAAAATAGTTATAAAATACTTCAGTTACTATCACCTTAATGATAATTAGAAATTCATACTCAAATCAAATAAATCAAAACAGAATTATTGATACTGTACCTACAGTATATTGGATTTTTTAAGATTGTTTTGTTCTATATACAGTAAGTGTGTATGGTCTGTACAGTTACTACCCCTCTATTAATAAATAGCAATTAAGAATTAAACTGAACATTATTATGGGCAGAATTAATAGTGTTCTTGTATTGGACCTTTTAAAATGGTTCTGTTGTATATACTGTATGTATGTATGTATGATTAAGGAAGAAATAGGTAAATAAATGGATTTACTTCTGTATTTTGCCTTCTCTGAAAGCCCACTCTTTGGCCTCCATTATCTCCATCATACGCCTCCTTTTATGCAGCTGATCGACGTCATTAAGCGAAGGAAATCTCGCCTCATAGACCCGCCTTGCCCGCGCTCGCTCGATCATTTCCACTTCTTCTATACTGGCCGGCAGACCTCGCTCTGATGGGAAAGAGAAAGTGATTACCGCAGGACAGAAAACAATTGTGTGATGAAGCAAACGCCGTACCCCAGGTGAAAGACGCCAAGGTCAGCAGCTCTGAAGGGCTGGTGCCACACTGTAGCACATATTCAGGAGTGTAGGGGTCCGTCTGTGCTTCACTCTCCCTGTAGTCTGTCTGGACCGCCACTGTGAAGTGGGTAGGGGGGTCCAAGGTGTTTGGTCTACCTCTAGTTTCTCTAGAGTCTTCTCTGAGGGAAAACAAAAAAACAGGATGACACAGAACAAATGGCTGCGAAAAAACAGCACCGGCCAACTGGACTTACTGATAAGCATCACGATTCACATCCAAGGCAATCTGTTCCACATATGGAAGATGAGGCCTAAAGAAAACACCAAAAAGTCTCACATGAGATGCAAATTCCACTTATTCCACTTTTACGGTATGGATTGGATAGTTTAGTGAGGGCAGATATCAAACTTGACTAAACTGAGGAAGTAAAAGTCGTCACAAAGTTTTCGTATGTGAACCTGCGAAAGGATCATTACCTTTGCCAGAGGAGAGCTACACTCTTCAGCATCCGACAAATCGACTGCGAAGTTTATAGTCAAATCCTCCGAATCTGCTACTATTCGAAGACGTCTTCAGTTTTTTGTATAGTTGACAGTTTTAAAGAGGTAATAATATAACAATGTTTAATTTTGTATTTACAATTTATTTCCTAATTTCACAGTTTTACTTTTTTATGTTTATGATTTTTCTTTACTCTTATCTAATTAATATTCATTTGAGTATTTTCTTGGTTAGTGTTTTGTCTACATTGTCAGGGAGGTAATAATTTAACAGTATGTATTATTGTATTTACCATTAACTATTTCCTAATTTCAGTTTTACTTTTTTTTTCTTTCAATATTTCTCTTATTTTTATGATTTTTCTTTAATGCAGTCTAATTCGTATTCATTTTAGTATTTATTTTCTTTGTTTGTGAATTTTTCTTACATTGTCACAGAGGCAAAAACTTATTTAATGTAACTTATTGTACTTCATAATTTAACTTGTTATAATTTTGATTATTTTTATTCACTACTTTCCAATTTTTATCAATTTAGTATTTATTTTCTTCGTTTGTGTTTTCTTACATTGTAAGAGTGCTAATAATTGAACAATACACATTATTACCTTCATCAATAGTTAATTTTTCTATTTATTTCATGAATTTATGATTGACACTGCCAGGGAGGTAATAATTTACCACCATGTTTCGGAATTTCTATATTAGCCATTTATTTACCAACATCCTTATTCTATGACTTATTTTGTTTATGTAATTTGTATTACTTTTTATATTTTTTCAATATTTTCTATTTTATTTTTTTTAAATATAAATGTTATCATAATTTAATCATTAATCGGTTGTTTAATTAATTTTATTTATTGTACAACGAGGGTTTATCATTAACCAATATTAGCAACATTTACTTTTGCAAATTTTTCAAATGTACTAATATTCCTGTATTTCAAACCATATTATTGATTGTTATCTTTGTTTACACTGACAATAGACTTATCATTTAAGAATATGTATGTATATTTGTGGATGTAGTTTACTGTGGTGCTTAGCATAATTATCTTTGTCAAGCTTTTCTATATTGTCTCGCATTCTAGTCATTGTGAATATGTACACAATGTTGCAGGTGATGTTAAATGGGGTGTCAAATGTATGGCCCGCGAACAGGTTTTATCCGGCCCGCGGGATGAGTTTGCTAAGTATAAAAGTTAACCTGAAATTTTTGAATGAAATAAACAGCTGTTCTAAATGTGTCCACTGAATTTTGCAATAAAAATTTGCTGTATCTTTGTTGATTATGCTACATATGTACAAAATAAACCACATGATGTTAGTACATCAGTCGAGGAAAATGATCAAACTACATAAATAACATCCTGTAATTTGATTTTGATATATATTTTTTTATCTTGATTGAAAATAAACACCAATGAGTTGACTGATGAACATTATCACGTAATTTATTCAGAAAATATAAATAACGGAAAATTATTAACCGTAACATGTAAGTTTAAAAAAAACAACATTATGATTTGTACATTTTCAGAATGTGCTTGTTCTATTTTTAACCAAAGAAAACAATCGGAAGTTGTCTTTATTTTTAAGTTATCGTGCCGTGATTTTACCGGCCCACTTGGGAGTAGATTTTTCTCCCTGTGGCCCCCGATCTAAAATGAGTTTGACACCCCCGTGTTACATTATTACTGACAGCTGCAGAGAGGCAAACCTTTTATAATACTTCCAGTGATCAGCTCCACTCAACTGGCACTTGTCCCTTTTCATCAAAGGCTGAACATTTGGGATCACCCTGTCACAGAGAATGGTAAGTGATATTGATAATCATTCATATTTGCATTAATGTAAAATGCAATTTGTGTATCTGGAAAAAGAGAGAGTATGTTTGTGTGTTGTGTGTTACCCGGCCAGTTGCTGCAGGGCCTGCTGGTGTCGTTCTGTGTGTCCACGCCATCGACGGTCCACAAATGCCGGCACCAGGTCACCTTTTGGGTCCAGCCGGAAAGTCACCCTTTCATTGCTGAACATGGACTCAAACGACGGCAATTTAATCTGGAGGTATTATCATTTTGATATGTTTACCGTTTGCATATTATGATTGTCTGTTATCATAAAGTATGATCCCAACCCCTGCACTGCAAGCACAATAATCAACAATAATGAAGGGATAATTCTAACCAATAATGTTGCAGATGAGTGCATTTAAAAAGTTACTCACAACTTGACCCTTAAAACTTTTAAAACTGGATCTAGCATGGTCGACCTCTGATGACACGGTGTAAACTGGATCTGTGGCACAACAGTGACATTAATCAACAAGCTTGCTAAATAAAAGATGGTTTGACAAAAACAGACTATCTTTGAATCTCAGTAAGACTAAAATAATGCTTTTTGGTAACAGTAGAAGAGAAAGTCAAACACAAATACAGACAGACGGAGTAATTATTTAAAGGGTAAAAGAAAACACATTTTCGGGTGTAATAATAGATGATACAATGAATTGGAAATCTCATGTAAAAAATAACACATCAATAATGAATAAAGCAAAACATGTTCTCGACCAAAAATCACTTCATATTCTCTACTACTCGCAAGTGTTACCATATCTGAGTTATTGTGTAGAAATATGGGGAAACTACTACAAATATGCGCTTCATTCACTAAATGTGTTACAAAAAAGATCAATTAGAATAATACATAAGTTTGGATATAGAGAACATACAAACCCTTTATTCATTAAATCACAATTATTGAATTTCAACGATTTGGTGCATTTGCAAACAGCTAAAATGATGTACAAAGCAAACTATAACTTGCTACCCAAGAATGTACAACAATTCTTCTCAACAAAAGAAGAGAAATATAACCTTCTAGGAAAATCTAATTTAAAACATGTGTATGCTCGTACAACACTTAAAACCTTTAGCATATCAGTATGTGGAATTAAATTATGGAATGGATTAACCAAATAAATCATACAAAGCATCAATATGATTCAGTTTAAAGGCCTACTGAAACCCACTACTACCGACCACGCAGTCTGATAGTTTATATATCAATGATGAAATCTTAACATTGCAACACATGCCAATACGGCCGGGTTAATTTATAAAGTGACATTTTAAATTTCCCGGGAAATATCCGGCTGAAAACGTCTCGGTATGATGATGTTTGCGCGTGACGTCACGGATTGTGCGGAAGTATTGGGACACCACTGTGTCCCAATACAAACAGCTCTGTTTTCATCGCAAAATTCCACAGTATTCTGGACATCTATGTTGGTGAATATTTTGCAATTTGTTTAATGGACAATAAAGACAGCAAAGAAGAAAGCTGTAGGTGGGATCTGTGTATTAGTGGCTGGCTGCAGCAACACAACCAGGAGGACTTTGAGTTGGATAGCAGACACGCTACCGTGAGTACGCAGCTTTCTTCCAAACATTTGATCGCTTGCCCGTACGTGCTTGCCGCTATGTGCATGTCACGTACGTAACTTTGGGGAAATATATGTGCTGTATGAACTTTGCGGAAGTGAATGGTACTTTGGGCTGTGGGATTGAGTGTGTTGTGCGGGTGTTTGAGTTGTATTGGCGGGTTATATAGACGGGAGGGGGGAGGTGTTTGTTATGCGCGATTAATTTGTGGCATATTAAATATAAGCCTGGTTGTGTTGTGGCTAATAGAGTATATATATGTCTTGTGTTTATTTACTGTTTTAGTCATTCCCAGTTGAATATCAGGTCCCACCCGCCTCTCACAGCATCTTCCCTATCTGAATCGCTTCCACTGCCCTCTAATCCTTCACTTTCACTTTCCTCATCCACAAATCTTTCATCCTCGCTGAAATTAATGGGGTAATCGTCGCTTTCTCGGTCCGAATTGCTCACGCTGCTGGCTTCCATGATTGTAAACAATGTGCAGATGTGAGGAGCTCCACAACCTGTGACGTCACGCTACTTCCGGCACAGGCAAGGCTTTTTTTATCAGCGACCAAAAGTTGCGAACTTTATCGTCGATGTTCTCTACTAATTCCTTTTAGCAAAAATAGGGCAATATCGCGAAATGATCAAGTATGACACAGAATGGATCTGCTATCCCCGTTTAAATAAGAAAATCTCATTTCAGTAGGCCTTTAAGAGACTGTTCAAACTACAAGTGTTCACAAAGTACACAGAACAAGTCTTGAACCCTTTTCCTTTTTATTGAGACAAATATTATTTATGTATTTAATATTTGTTTGTTTGCTTGTATATTTATTTATTATTTATTTGTTCACTGTTCTGTTACAGAGAACAAGGAAATTGGATAAAATTGCTATGGTATGAAAAGGGGTAGGATTAAATAAGCTCTGCTTCTTCCTACTCCTTTTCGGACGTGCTGTAATGAAACAACTGGCATTGTGTGATGCCTTACATTGTATCGTATGCATGTTCCAAATAAACTGGAGCTGAACTGAAATATTGTCACACAGATTAGCTTGTTTTCAAACGCTAGCTAAAGCTTAGCACACGACAAAACTCACCATACAAGTAGTCATATTCTCGCTCCTCTTTCATCATTTTCGTCTCAATCTGCCTGGAGGTGGTGCAAGTGACAGAACTCGTCATTTTATTTCTTTTTAATCCGCCAATATCTCAACAATGTATTGAATTGTTCTCAGCTCTCAAACGGTAGCAGCGTACTTATTAGTTCACACTTGCAATGACACTATTTCTATGACGTCACCGGTATCGTCACGCCACTCAGCGAAAGGTCTTCTGTTAAGAACTTATTTTAATTTATTCGGATATCATTTTAAAATACACGCAGCGATCTGATATTAGGATAGTTTTGATGCACCACTTTACCGTACAACAGACCTTTGTTGCAATGTCAATTTGACCATTTGTGACGGCGCAATGCATTCTGGGATACATAGCAACGGAAAATGCACCCGGGACAGTCCAGAGCAACGGTGTGTAACCATGGAGACCGTAAACACAGAAAATAAATTGGATTAACTTTCTTTTTGTTTTAATTCATTTGGCTGTAGTTTGGACATTTGAGTTTTTGATTGACGGGAACATTCCATACGACCTGTGTATTTGATACTTTGGTTGTGGGAAATGCAAAAACTTGAGACCAACTAATTCTCCCAGATTACCTTTCGGTAAAAGCCAACCAATCACACAAAAGCAGGAAGTAGCAAACGTTTGTCGATTGCTCATTTTCTAATTGGCTTAATGGCTTCAAATTATTCATTAAATCTTGGAAAATGGTTAAAAATACAAAAGCCCTTAAATTGATATAGTTATTGAAAAACATTTAAGTTATTTAA
>NC_084744.1:14956768-15039268 GCF_033978785.1 Entelurus aequoreus | reverse complement strand
CATAATACATCACACAATTTTATATAATTTCTGTTTACATCATGTCCGAAAAGGAGTAGGAAGAAGCAAAGCTTATTTAATACTACCCCTTTCCCACTTCAGAGCGTTTACAAATATATACATTCATTTACTGACCTTTTTATAGTAAAATGACACCCGTGAATGAGTACTACAACAGTTTCGTAATATGTAATTCATTAAGTCAGTCATTATAAACATACTGAGATGAAGTATATCTTATTTTTAATAAGGTTGAAAGTATTTCTCATAGTTTTTCTTTGTACTTTGTAAGCACTATTAATTTAAACAACCTCTTAAACTGGATCATATCAGTACAATGTTTAACTTCTTTAAACATTCCATAATTTAATTCCACATACAGAAATGCTAAAAGGTTCTAAGTGTTGTACATGCATACAAATGTTTGAAATTAGATTTTCCTCGGTTATATTTCTCCTCTTTAGTTGAAAAGAATTGTTGTATATTTGGTGTTTAAACCTAATGTTTCTAAACTTTTAAATCATGATGACAAACAATGCTTGTCAAAATGAATAGACATTTTAAATTAAATGCATGTAAATGAACTAGCGAATTAATTAACCATTTCAAATGAATTAAAGAATGAACTTAAATCAATTGAATGGAACAAGCAGGTTAAATGAACTGAACCTAAATCCATTCAACAAATTAGAGTAATTAAAGGGAATAAATAAACTACAAGAATGGCTACGAGCTTGTAGATAGTCTCTTTTCTCAAAGTCTTTTAAACATTCTAAATTCAAGCTTAACTTTTAGCAAGAGTTAAAAAAACATGAATTCATCCTTTACCTTTAACCATCCTTTACCTTTAACCATTTTAACTTTAAACAACTTGCTTTTAACTGGTCAAACCCAGTATGCAATCAATGCTCACACTGAAATGCAGTGGCTCAACTTCAACCCAGCAGTTCAAACAAACAAATTAAGATAGTTGAGTAAGCAAATCAAGAAGCTTGCAGGTACAAGCTAACCATATCAAAGTAAGCATTTCGATCGCCATCAAATGAACAAGCATACTCACCGACCATTGGTGTGTTTGGAGAAACTTGGAGAGTAGATCTTGCGGTTGTGGCTGCTTGCCGTTCTTCCTTGCATGCAGCTTGTTTTGTGAATGAGTCTGACTGAACCTCCATTCCTTTTCAGGTGCCTTCAATCAGTAATTTTGCAGCCATTTTCCCTTGGCATTCTGGGAATTGTAGTTAACCAATGGTTTCGAACATGTAGTTTCCCACCATGTAGGGCATTGATTGACTCTTGACTGACACTTCTGAGTTTTTAACTCCACAAGCAGTTTGGAATTTGCTCCACTTGTGACGTGTTTCCCATTGGCGGATATCTCCTTGTATGGTACCCGAGGAGATTTGCGTGAATCCGCCATTAAAGTCCGTCGTCGTAGTCAATAATTTTCTTCTTTTTCTCGATTATCTTGTTAAGGGGCAGACTGGCTCGTACATGCACATGTATCCTCTGCTGTTGCCATTTTTAACTGTTATGCCCATTTGATTGTAGACTCTTACTGACACCTTGTGGCGATAGGAAAATACTACGCTTCATTTGTTTGGGCACTTCCGGGTTGACGAGGTCAGTTCAGTTCATGAGACGATTGAGAAGTAGACAAGTTGTGTTAGCTCTTACAAGCCTTGGAAAAGATAAGTCTTTTTACAAAATAAAAGTCCAGTGCAAGACAAAAGCAAAGATAGGAAAAAACAAAGCAAGATCAACAACAATACGACGGGACGGCGTGGCGAAGTTGGTAGAGTGGCTGTGCCAGCAATCGGAGTGTTGCTGGTTACTGGGGTTCAATCCCCACCTTCTACCTTCCTAGTCACGTCCGTTGTGTCCTTGGGCAAGACACTTCACCCTTTGCCGCTGCTGGTTAGAGCCTTGCATGACAGCTCCCGCCATCAGTGTGTGTGTGAATGGGTAAATGTGGAAATACTGTCAGGTAGAAAAGCGCTATACAAGTATATCATTTATTTATTTATAACAATAAAGAGCCTAAATGGATGAATCTGTTTGGAACTTTATTAGACGTCTTGGATTGTTTGTTAGCTGTCTGCCAAGCTGTATAACCTCAACACTTATAGTGAGGGCAGAACACTAACACAAAGTAGCATATTGCTTGATCTTAATCAGTCAGTAGACTCGTTATGGAAGTGCTAAAAAGTACAACAAAGATGGCTGGGAGAACACAGTCAAAATGGAAGCATGTAAATAAGCCCCACAAGACGGCGCATCCTGAAATTCATCTGTAAAACATCATCTTGAATAAAGAACCACTGTTACTTTATTAAATAGTCACACTTTTTCTCCTAAATTCTCCTAACTTTATATATTTACTCATGCAATAATATAACAAAAATTCAGATTTAATTCTTCTACTAATTTATTGTAAAAAAAAATGTCTTGTAACATTATGGGATTTTCGTGCAAAATTAAAAATGCATTCATCTAACTTCCCCCTTGTTCTTATAAGCTACAATAGAAATGTGCCCTCAAAATATTTAAAAATGTTTCTTTTATTTCATGTAAAATCACAACTGTAATCTGTAACGTTTTTTTCGCGTGATATTACGACTAGAACGGGACCTTTTATGCAAAACCAACATTTTCTCACAACTGTTGTGTATTTGGAATCTGCAGAGGGCCTGAAAATGTTAAATCAAACCATGGAGGCGTTCAGAGATAATTATAAAATAATCTTGCCTTTTTTCAGACTTCCTCCAAACAAGCCGTTTGGAATTTGCTCCACTTGTGGCGGGGAGAACACAGTCGAAGTGGAAGCATGTAAATAAACCCCACAAGATGGCGTATCCTGAAATTAGTCTGTAAAACATAATCTTGAATAAGTCCGTCGTCGTAGTCAATAATTTCCTTCTTTTTCTCGATTATCTTGTTGAGAGGCAGACTGGCTCATACATGCACATGTATCCTCTGCTGTTGCCATTTCTAATACAAAGTAGCATATTGCTCGATCTTAGTCAGTAGAATCGTTATGGAAGCGCTAAAAACCACAACAAAGATGGTGGGGAGAACACAGTCGAAGTGGAAGCACGTAAATAAGCCCCACAAGACGGCGCATCCTGAAAACTGTCTGTAAAACATAATCTATGCAACATTTTGAATAAAGAAACAGTGTTACATGTTATGTAGACCACAAGGAAGTGTTTGAAATGTAGAGAAAAACAATCATACCATGACCCCTTTTACACTTTTGCAAAATTCTTTGTATGTCGGTTTGCATAAATATAATTTTTTTTCTGGAAATATTACATATTACAACTTAATTCTTACAAAATGTTCTGGGTAGTATTACAAATGTACAGTTTTAATGGGTTTGTTTTTGTAATATTTAGGGCTATCAGAAATAACCAGTTAACTCATGTGATTAATCACAAAAAATTATCGCATTAATTATGAACACACTTAGATTAATCATGCCATTTATTTTGACCCTACATGGTCTTTAACCTTACCGCCATATGGTCACTGATCAATACATACGTCAGTACCAGAGGCTCCGACTGGTGTGTTTGCCAGCAAATTTCACTCCAAAATACAGCCTAAAAAAGACTTTAGATAAAGCAGTTACCAAGGTTTGTGCAAATTAACAACATTCATTCAAGAAAAAACTTTAAAATGTTCCTGGATGACATTCTTACAATACATTTGCATTTGTCTACAAATATTAGGTTATTTTCTTAAGTTAATTCAAATTATGCAAGCGAGTTATAAAACCTATGGTAAATCAAAATGTGAAAAATTAAAAAAAAGTGTAATTTGAGAGCATTAGTAAAATTACAAGTTTTGTTTTTTTTGTGCTAAATTCACACTTTGTTCTTGCAACATTGCAAGTTTTTTACTTGGCTTATTCGGATTTTACTTAAAATTAGCCATTTTTTGTCGTAAGATTAGTCTTTTTTTGTTACTTTCTTTTTTTATTTATGTCATGTATTTGCGCTCTCAAAACTTAAATGTCATAACAGTACTTACTAGCTTGTTTTTCTATTAGTAGTTTGTTTTTGCAAGTTTTAACTCGATTCTCCCTAACATACACATTTATTGTCACAAAATACCCAATTTCTTCCTGAAAATAGAAATGTTTTGTCATAATTTTAACAATTTCTAATTTGACTTTTTTTATGGTAAAATTACAAGATTAATTTAGTAAAATTCTAAATATAAAATGTGTTTCTCGTCGGAATATTGCAAGTTCTGGTAAAATCTTCCCTTTTTTCCAGGCTAAATTAGCCCTTTTTTCCATGCAACAAAATATTTCTATCACAACATATTAGGTCTTTTTTCTCTCAAAATGTTTGTTGTCATAAATTGTATTTTCATATTATATTATTATTCCTCGGCCCTGTGATGAGGTGGCGACTTGTCCAGGGTGTACCCCGCCTTCCGCCCGAAAGCAGCTGAGATAGGCCCTAGCACCCTCCGCAACCCCAAAAGGGACAAGCGGTAGAAAATTGATTATTCCTCCTCTCACATACAATACTTTCAGAATTTTCTAAATTCTTCCTTTTTTTCCCCTCATAATAGACATTTATTGTGGTAAAAATGACTACTATTATCTTCTAACGTGTCGTTTTTAGTTCAGTTAAATTTTGTAATAAAATATTTCTATCACATCATATTAGGTCTTTTTTCTCTCAAAATGTTTGTTGTCATAAATTGTATTTTCATATTATATTATTATTCCTCGGCCCTGTGATGAGGTGGCGACTTGTCCAGGGTGTACCCCGCCTTCCGCCCGAATGCAGCTGAGATAGGCCCTAGCACCCTCCGCAACCCCAAAAGGGACAAGCGGTAGAAAATTGATTATTCCTCCTCTCATATACAATACTTTCAGAATTTTCTAAATTCTTCCTTTTTTCCCCTCATAATAGACATTTATTGTGGTAAAAATGACTACTATTATCTTCTAACGTGTCGTTTTTAGTTCAGTTAAATTTTGTAATAAAATATTTCTATCACATCATATTAGGTCTTTTTTCTCTCAAAATGTTTGTTGTCATAAATTGTATTTTCATATTATATTATTATTCCTCGGCCCTGTGATGAGGTGGCGACTTGTCCAGGGTGTACCCCGCCTTCCGCCCGAATGCAGCTGAGATAGGCCCTAGCACCCTCCGCAACCCCAAAAGGGACAAGCGGTAGAAAATTGATTATTCCTCCTCTCATATACAATACTTTCAGAATTTTCTAAATTCTTCCTTTTTTCCCCTCATAATAGACATTTATTGTGGTAAAAATGACTACTATTATCTTCTAACGTGTCGTTTTTAGTTCAGTTAAATTTTGCAATAAAATATTTCTATCACATCATATTATGTCTTTTTTCTCTCAAAATGTTTGTTGTCATAAATTGTATTTTCATATTATATTATTATTCCTCGGCCCTGTGATGAGGTGGCGACTTGTCCAGGGTGTACCCCGCCTTCCGCCCGAATGCAGCTGAGATAGGCCCTAGCACCCTCCGCAACCCCAAAAGGGACAAGCGGTAGAAAATTGATTATTCTTCCTCTCACATACAATACTTTCAGAATTTTCTAAATTCTTCCTTTTTTCCCCTCATAATAGACATTTATTGTGGTAAAAATGACTACTATTATCTTCTAACGTGTCGTTTTTAGTTCAGTTAAATTTTGCAATAAAATATTTCTATCACATCATATTATGTCTTTTTTCTCGCAAAATGTTTGTTGTCATAAATTGTATTTTCATATTATATTATTATTCCTCGGCCCTGTGATGAGGTGGCGACTTGTCCAGGTTGTAGCCCGCCTTCCGCCCGAATGCAGCTGAGATAAGCCCTAGCACCCTCCGCAACCCCAAAAGGGACAAGCGGTAGAAAATTTATTATTCCTCCTCTCATGTACAATACTTTCAGAATTTTCTAAATTCTTCCTTTTTTCCCCTCATAATAGACATTTATTGTGGTAAAAATGACTACTATTATCTTCTAACGTGTCGTTTTTAGTTCAGTTAAATTTTGTAATAAAATATTTCTATCACATCATATTATGTCTTTTTTCTCGCAAAATGTTTGTTGTCATAAATTGTATTTTCATATTATATTATTATTCCTCGGCCCTGTGATGAGGTGGCGACTTGTCCAGGGTGTACCCCGCCTTCCGCCCGAATGCAGCTGAGATAGGCCCTAGCACCCTCCGCAACCCCAAAAGGGACAAGCGGTAGAAAATTGATTATTCCTCCTCTCATATACAATACTTTCAGAATTTTCTAAATTCTTCCTTTTTTCCCCTCATAATAGACATTTATTGTGGTAAAAATGACTACTATTATCTTCTAACGTGTCGTTTTTAGTTCAGTTAAATTTTGTAATAAAATATTTCTATCACATCATATTATGTCTTTTTTCTCGCAAAATGTTTGTTGTCATAAATTGTATTTTCATATTATATTATTATTCCTCGGCCCTGTGATGAGGTGGCGACTTGTCCAGGGTGTACCCCGCCTTCCGCCCGAATGCAGCTGAGATAGGCCCTAGCACCCTCCGCAACCCCAAAAGGGACAAGCGGTAGAAAATTGATTATTCCTCCTCTCATATACAATACTTTCAGAATTTTCTAAATTCTTCCTTTTTTCCCCTCATAATAGACATTTATTGTGGTAAAAATGACTACTATTATCTTCTAACGTGTCGTTTTTAGTTCAGTTAAATTTTGTAATAAAATATTTCTATCACATCATATTATGTCTTTTTTCTCGCAAAATGTTTGTTGTCATAAATTGTATTTTCATATTATATTATTATTCCTCGGCCCTGTGATGAGGTGGCGACTTGTCCAGGGTGTACCCCGCCTTCCGCCCGAATGCAGCTGAGATAGGCCCTAGCACCCTCCGCAACCCCAAAAGGGACAAGCGGTAGAAAATTGATTATTCCTCCTCTCATATACAATACTTTCAGAATTTTCTAAATTCTTCCTTTTTTCCCCTCATAATAGACATTTATTGTGGTAAAAATTACTACTATTATCTTCTAACGTGTCGTTTTTAGTTCAGTTAAATTTTGCAATAAAATATTTCTATCACATCATATTATGTCTTTTTTCTCGCAAAATGTTTGTTGTCATAAATTGTATTTTCATATTATATTATTCCTCCTCTCATATACAGAATTTTCAAAATTATTCCTTTTCCCCCCTCATAATAGACATTTATTGTGGTAAAAATGTCTACCATTTTCTTCTAACGTGCAATTTTCTTTTGTTACATTGCAAAAAACCATTGGAAAACTTATAACTTCTCATTTTTTCTTGTAACATTAAAATATTATTGTATGCCATGTTATGTCTTAATTCTAATACAATTCCAAATGTATTCTCGTAACATTAAAACATTGTTTTTCATGTTTTGACAATTTTTTTTTTAAATATCTGCCTCTTTTCTCATATTATTACAGATTGAGATCAATTAAATCATCTACGATTATGACTTTTTTCTAATAAAATTACAAGTTGAACCTAACAAAATTCCCTTTTTTTTTGTCATAGCGTTGCAAATGCTCTCTTCTTGTAAAATGATGACTTATGATGTACCTCTTGTTACTGCTTTAGTTCCTCCTAGAATGTCCTCCTGGTTGGAGTGGCGTGCTGACAACACAATGGCGGCTGTGTGTAAAGCGGAGGGGGGAAAGCCGGCCGCCAAGATAACATGGAGCCACGCTGGGAACCTCTCATCCGTGGAGAAGCAGCAGAGTTTTGATGGCTTCTTCTCAGTGGAAAGTCACCTGGAGTTCCCAGAGGGCGTGGAGAATGTGGAAAATGTGACCTGCATCATCAGCCATCCGTTCTGGCAGTCAAAGAAAACGTTGCTACCAAAGCACCCAAAAGGTCTGCAAACTTTTCTCACTCCTTTCATTGTTGCTTTGTGTCCGAACAAAGATGCTAAGGGGCATTAAAAGCTCCTGCTTCCTGCATTTAATTCACAGCAAAAGCAATTAAAAATATATTGTATGCAGTATACTGTAAACATGTTTCCAAGAAATGCTGATTACTCCTGTATGACTTTACATCCTTTGTATTTGTCATATGCATTCCTATCATTTCAACTGCTATATTTTAATTCCTAGGTCTGCCTTATAATGTGATGTTCATCCTCATAGTTGGGACAGTCTTAATAGTTCTGGCCGCCGTCTTAGTCTTTGCACACAAGAAACAAATCATACTGAGGTGAGGATTCTGTATAATTCTTTTTTTTTGGTTTCATTTAATTTTTTTCTCTTTTTTAAATGGAATCTATTTTTATTATATATTATTTATCCTATTTAATTTGGTGCTATTTCACATTTATTTAACTTGTATTTGTTTAATTACTTTAATCTTAGTTAAGTGGAATTAATGTCGTTTTTTGTTTTTATTTTAACATTTAACTGAAGTTGGTGTTATATACCCATTTATTTTTTAAATTCTTCATTTAATTTCGTTTTTACACTGTAAACCCGAATAAGTAAGCAGAACTCAAAAAAAGTGAGGCAATCAGTTGCCACATATTTTTGGAGTTAATAAACTCAAATATTTGAGTATATCAGATCGTAAATATTTGGAGTTTATGTCGAATGTAGTTTTAAATTATAATTGAATAAAACTTAGCAAACTCCAAAATGTTCCTCCTCGTGTCTGCTGCCTTAAGAGGAAGTGCACGGCGCAAATGCTACAAAATAAAAGCACTTCCTCTGTGTGTGTGTGTGTGTGTGCGCGCGCGCGTGCATGTAATGATTTATATATACTTACACACACAGAGTATAATAACAATACAAATCTATAATGCGATTGATTAATTCTTAATTTATTCTTGATTCGATTTAATGATTTGTTCTTTCAAAATAAGACAACATTATGTTTAATCTACTGGGTTTTAAGTCGCTGTCATTTAATGATTTTAAGTAGCAGTTACATAATCTGCAAACAAGTTAATATTAATTAAAAATAACAAGTTTAATCAACTTAAAAAGAAGGAAAATGTTACTCACACTCAACATTTTTAAGTAAGTACGACTTTTAACAACTGTTTAAGTTTACACTATTTATTCTAATTAATTATTTTGAGCATTCGGGTTTACAGTGTAGATTTCTATTTTTTGTATCTAAATTTTTTTTTGCAAAAAAGTGTAATGTAATGTAATTATTCTATTTATTTGTTTTTTATTTCAGTTTTATCACTTCTTTATTTATTGTTTTGAAATACATTTGATCTAATTTACCTATTTTAATTACATTTCTTTATTTAATTTGATACTGTCACAATAATTTAAGATTATTATTTTCCTTTCCCAGAAGGGGTTTGCCTGGCGACTGCTCGACTAAGAAAACTCAGCCGGTATGTGGTTTGTTTGTTTTGTTTCTTTATCTTTGAGGTGATCACTTGAGGTTGCTCACTTTTAGGTTTAGTCACTGACACATTTTGTCTGTCTCTCTCTCTTCTTTTTTTTTTTTTTTTTTTAGATGGAAGATGTAGAGGAAATAGAACCTTACGCCAGTTATGTACAACGTGTCAACTCAATCTATAACTATTGAACACAGCGGGACTCAATGACTTCTTGTGCTACATATATACAGTATATACATACAAAGACACACTATACAGTACATACCATATATATATATATATATATATATATATATATATATATATATATATATATATATATATATATATATATATATATATATATATATATATATGAGCTGAAAGAAAGTGTACCATGTCCATTCTGATTGGTCAGGTTGAGAACACTAAAACCTTGAAAGTGTAAAGAGAAACAAGATACTAACTTAGTAGAAATCTCTTATTAAACTATTTTTAGTTATTGGTAATGACACAACTGATTGAATAAGAACTACAAACTGATCACCAGCCATGATTTTTTATTTTTTTATTTTTTACCACCAAACGTGTCATGCTCTAATATCACATGCATTTCCTGTTTTGGAGACAAGTGTCTTTCTCAAGAAACATCGTCATTTTTCAATGAAAACACACTTTGTTTTAACCACAATGCGCATTAAGGGCTTTACAAAAGCATGCGTGCAAGTGTGAAAACAGATTATTGTCATTTTCCATTGTGGCCTTTGCCTTTTTTTCACTTTTTGTAACCTAAGCTTACAAAATGGAAATGCTAAAAATACTAACAGACAGTTAGCAATCTGCGAGTGGATGCCTTGTGTTTAGGACCGGCCCGTCATAAAAGTTCAGATGAAATCCATTTTGCTGTCAATAATAAGGTGGTTTGATTCAAATTAGGAACATGTAACATGTTCACCCCCTCGCAAAATGAGGTGAAATGGTAAAAACATGATGCATCTATTTTTGGCAACATCAGACAAAGTTATGTTTAAGTTTCACTTTTGCATCTCATAGCACATAACTGTGGTACCTTAAAGGCCTACTGAAAGCCACTACTACCAACCACGCAGTCTGATAGTTTATATATCAATGATGAAATCTTAACATTGCAACACATGCCAATACGGCCGGGCTAACTTATAAAGTGCAATTTTAAATTTCCCGGGAAACTTCCGGCTGAAAACGTCTAGGTATGATGAAGCGCCTTATTGCAGTGAAACTTGCCAAGGGACATGTAACCAAATATTAACATTGCTGTATGTATACTTTTGACCCAGCAGATTTGGTCACATTTTCATAATAAATTCATAAGAGAACCAAACTTCATGAATGTTTTTTGTGACCAACAAGTATGTGCTCCAATCACTCTATCACACAAAAATAACAGTTGTAGAACTTATTGGAAACTCAAGACAGCCATGACATTATGTTCTTTACAAGTGTATGTATGTAGTGTATTGTATGTATGTATGCGTGTACAGTATATATATATATATATATATATATATATATATATATATATATATATATATATATATATATATATATATATATATATATATATATATATATATATATATATATATATATATATATATAAACATACATGCATATATATTTGTGTGTATGTATGTATGTATGTATATATGTATGACTCAGCATACACATACAGATACAGTACATAGATAGACACATGTCTATTGCTGGTCTTGGCCAAATATTACCAATGAAGTCACATACTATGCTTTACACCAGAGGGTGCTGTTGTCAGAAAACACATTTGTACACAGAAATAAAGTAGATATTTCTATGTCAGATCTCATTAGCTGCAGGGATACACAACATGAACCAATTATAAGCCCCCGGATTGTTTTAATCTTTTGTTTTTTCCTCATTACAAAAGAATAGTGGAGACAAAGAAAGTAAATGGAAACACATCAGGATCACATTAACATCAGTAACTGAAGGCGAAGCGTTTCATAGATAAAATAACACTGCACATGTCAGGACGATGTAGTTTGTGTTAGATATGGAAGGAAGTGGAAGTGGTCTTAGGGCTGAGTCACAGCTGAAGGCATGCAGAACCAACAGCAACCCGAAACCTGACCCCAACCTGAACCCTAAATTTGATTTGGAATCAGATTTTCCAGCACGTAACAAAGGTGTACTCACTGCGTTGCAACATGAACCACATAAAGTGATGGACGGGAAGTGTAACCACATGACAATATAGTCACACTTCTACTACATAAACCATCGTGCCAAGGAGAAGCTAGAGCTTGAAAACTCTGCTTTGTTTATTAAAGTCTCCTGGCCTTCCTACCAAACCATGATTATGGTGTAACGTTACACCCCTAATAAACTTAAACCTAACTTAACTTAATCGCCACTGACAACTTGTATTGCATCTGATTTTAAAATACAATTTTTTTTATATAACAATGCACTGTAAAAAATCACTGTAACTTACTCCTGTTTCATTGTTTCATTTTATTATGGGCCTCCTGCAATGCAAGCGGCCCATATTAATATTCTTTGGACTTAATCTTTATTTTTCTTCTTCCTCTTCCATCGTATTCTGCCGCGATTAATTAAAGACGAATCGGCCAACAAACCCCTACATATCTTATACCAGTGGTGTCCAAAGTGCGGCCCCGGGGCCATTTTCGGCCCGCAGGTAATTTTTTAACGGCCCCACGGCACATTCTTAAAATACGATGAAAAAAATATAAAAAACATAAAAAGTGGTATAGAAGAGCAAACAGGTGAAATGTAACAAGAAAATGTTACATTATTTACTCTAATAACACAAAGCTGCCATGCAGGCTGTTTCTTTCTTTAAAAAATAATAATGAATCAAAATCAATGTCATTAATAATTATTGACCTATTCAAGGCTCCATTTACTTCACATTAAATAATCCACTTTGAGATATTTTGGGGGGAAAATGTTGCATATTTTTTGGTTGCCATTTAAAAAACAAAAGTTTTTTAAAGAAAGGCCTACCGAACAAACAAAAAACATAAACAACAATAAAACTTATAATTGACGGATAGATCTGAAGTTGATCTTGAGACTATTGTGGTAAAAGTTAAAAAAATGTTGGATTTATTTTTTTAAACTTTACTGAGCAGTACCCTTTTGGATCCCCAATAATTTTAGTGGGACTTTTTTTTTTTTAAGTGTCATTGCTCAAAAAAATAATGAATTAAAATCAATGTTGTTATGAGTTATTGACCTTTTTAAGACTCCAATTATTATATAATCTCAAATATTCCACTTTAAAATGTTATTGGGGGAAAATATTGCATATTTTGTGTTTTTTTCCATAAAAAAACACGGTTTTCCTTGACAAAAATGGCATACAACTTAAATCTTTAAAAGCGTTATATTGACAGATAGACCTAATGTTGATCTAGAGATTTAAACCTTGAATAATAATAATAATAATAATAATAATAATAATACTACTACTAAATAATGACACATTTGAAATATTTTTTTTGACCAAAACCTTTTGGGGTCCCCGTGATCAAGTCTGAGTGGAGGCCTAAATGTATCTTTTTTATACATATTGGTTGTTAAAATAAAAAATATCAAAATGGCCCCCGCTTGCTTTGATTTTTCAGTGTGCGGCCCTCAGTGGAAAAAGTTTGGACACCCCTGTCTTATACCATCGGAAAGGTCCCTAGACACTATTCATGTCTAAAAATAAAAATAAAAAACGGACATATTAATTGGTACATACCCCTTTAATGGAGGATTGTGCTGAGAAAAACGCAAAAAAAACCAAGGTTACCTCCTCATGTAGTTTAGCCGTTCTTTCACATAGCTCAGTGCTTAATATCTCGTTTTGTTCACACACTTGTCAACTTTAACCCTGGCTTAAAAGTTTTTACATCCAATGTAAAAAATTGTGGCTGGATGGCCATCGGAAGGAGGCGAGCGCCGCCAGAAATTGTAGATTTTCCCCACTAAAGTCAATGGTGCACTCTAGCTTCCTAGACTAGGGTGAGAGGGCGGGGAAACGTGCTTTATTTGTGCAAACATTCTGTCGTCAAGGCAACATCTTTTATCCCAGCATCATGTGTTTTGGTGAAAACGTAGAGACACGTGTCCTCTCTCAGAAAATGTCACTTTTATGGATGTCATGTATCCCATATCGCTTCTGTTGGCCCTCAGCCAAAAAAAGTCAGCAAAATCTCTAATTGACTCAAATGTTAAATGTCGGCTCTCAAAAAAAACACAAAAATTCACATTTTCTAACTCGCTCAAACTTGGCCATTTTCCCACTTGTTGGAAATCTAAGAACACCAGCACGTTCCCCAAAGCCTTGAGGCGCTCAGCGTGTGTTCAAAAAGTCAATATCTCGAAGCGTTTGGCCACAATGAGACTTTGTTCGTCATGAAGTTTTTCAACAAATGACAGAGAAGGCTGTCATTGTGTACTACTGGCAGGTGCATCCAATTACATGAAGTCCTTTGAAGTCACGACAGCCCCTCCCCTCAGGTGTCTGAGTCTGGTATCTGTACAGTGGCGTAACTAAAAGTCCAATGGGCATGGGCACACAACATAGACAGACAGCAGGGCCACCCCCAGCAGAAAAATCATATTTTTTCCAATATGAGAACGTTAGCATGCTAACATTGTATGTTACCTGTTTAGCTAACTTTGTATGCTTAAACCTAATCAATCATGGACTTTTCGACTCTGTGCTTTCGACTAAGTGTGCTAACGTTACCTGTTAGCACACGCGTAAGAATGTTAGCATGGTAAAAAAATTTGCTCGTTTCTTATATTAGCATGCTAATGTTTTACACTAGCTTTTTTGCTAGTCTCTATGTTTACACCTACAGATGGTGCATTTTGGTACTTCTTCTTACCCAGTCATGTGCTAGCATTATAACGTTAGCATGCTAACATTAGCATGCTAACTTTTTCGGGAAATTTTACACTTTTTTTCTCTAATTCCGCAGCCATACACCTTAGAGTCATATAACTTGGTACGTGACCATGCTAACTGTTAGCATTCTAGCGTTTGCATGCTAAAATGTTAACATTAGCATGCTAACTTTTTGCCCTAATTTTACAACCGTTTAACCTAGAGCCATACAACTTGGTATGTGACATGTGTTAACATGCTAGCATGCTTAACATTGGCATGTTTACTTTTTCAGCCTAATTTTACACTTTTTTCTCCAATTCTACAGCCACACACCTTAGAGTCATATAACTTGGTATGTGACATCTGCTAACTCTTAGCATGCTAACTTTAAGATGCTATCATGCAAACTTTGGAATGCTAACTTTTTCAGCTCATTTTGCAACTTTTTACCCCAGAGTTATATAACTTGGTATGTGACACATGCTAAGTGTTAGCATGCTAATGTTAGTATGCTAAAAATCATGATTTTTTTATTCTTGGTGCCATCTTGGAAGTAAGCTAACTTTTTTTTATAGCATGCTAATTTTCGCATGCTAACGTTTTAGGGTTGCTTTTTACAAACTTGTTCTATGTTTTAATCTAAAAATCATACTTTTTTATACTTGGCGCCATTGTTGGAAGTCTGCTAACGTTATGCTAACATTTTTGGTGGCTTTTTAGCTAATTTAGTGTGTTTAAACCCAAAAATTAGGATTTTTGATACTTGGCGCCATTTTGGAAGTATACCAACCTCTCATAATAGCATGCTAATTTCAGCATGCTAACGTTTAAGCCAGCTCTTTAGCTCATTTTGTACGCTTACACCTACAACTCACAGATTCGGACACTCTGCGCCATCTTATGAGTATGCGGCTTTCAGCGACCCCCGACCAGAGGTCCAGGGCACGGATAGCAGGCACATCAAAATTTCCGTGGGAATTTTCTATTTTTATTTTATTGCCGTTTTTTGTTTTTAACAAATGCGTTTTTTTCCCTGAAATGTGTAACTCTGACAAAAGAAATAAGACAAAAAACAAATGTCTCTTGCAAAAGCTGTTGGTTATGAAGAGGGAATACAATTTTTTTTTTAAATGTCAACAATGTGAGTAAAAAAAGCATAATAATCAATCATCCTGCTGGCTCAGCATAAAAGAAGGCAAACATCTGGCAACCACTCTTAGCATTTTTACATGGAATTTATTTTGTATTTTTCTTTGATTACAATCATCATAAGCACCTCAAACAAATTTGAACATTTATATAACATTTTATAATTCTACACATTGCATTCATGAGAATATCAGTAACAATACATTGTCCTGTTTTTTCTCTATTTGGATTGCAGTTACTTAAAATATTGGTTTTACTTTATTAGAGAAAATGTGTCTTAAAGAGGCAGTGCATATTACTGATATACGGTATGTATATTTTTTGCATTGCTCCTGTCATATAGAGCATCTTTGACTAGCAATTTTGCAGGTCCCTTAAAATAGAAGAGCACTCCTTTCATACAATGAATATTCGACTACTGTTTTTGCTGATGGTCCTCAAAAACAGCAGAGCGCTCCTCTCATTTAGACAATCTTTGACGAAATGTTTTTGCTGAAGGTCCTTAAAAACAGCAGAGCCCCCCTCTCAATTAGAGAATCTTAAACTAAATGTTTTTTTGCTGAAGGTTCTTAAAACAGCAGAATGCTCCTCTTATTTTATAGAATCTTTGACTAAATTTTTTAGCTGAAGGTCCTTAAAAACAGCAGAGCAATTCTCCTATTTAGATGATCTTTGACTAGTGTTTTTACAGCAGGTCCTTAACAGTAAAGCACTCTTTTCTTATAAAGGATCTTAAACTCTTGTTTGTGGTAAATTCTTTAAAACAGCAAAGCCCTCTTCACATACAGACAATCTTTGACAATGTTTTTGCAGTAGGTCCTTAAAAAACAGCAAAGCGTGCCTCTCTTAAAGATAATCTTTGACCAGCAATTTTTAAAGGTCCTTTAAAAAAAAAAAGATAATCACTTCTTTCTTATAGGGGCTCTATGACAAGCGTTTTGGCTGTATTGTAGGTCCCTAAAGCAAACAGCAGAGCACTCCAGTCATATAAAGGATCTTTGACTAGCACTTTTGCAGTAGGTCTTTAAAAACAACAGAGTGCTCCTCTCATGTACAGGATATTTGACTAATGTTTTTGCAGAAGGTACTTTAAAAACAGCAGAGTACTCCTGTCATAAAGAATCTTTGACTAGCACTTTTGCAGGTCCTTGAAAAAGCAAAACCCTCCAATCTTAAAAAGGATCTTTGACCAGCGTTTTTGCAGTGAGTCTTAAAGCAAACAGCATACTGGTCCTCTCACATAGAGGATCTTTAACTAGCGTTTTGTTAAAGGTCCTCAAAAACAGCAGCGCGCTCTTGTCTTAAAGAGGATCTTCGACTAGCGCTTTTACAGGTCCTTTGAAGAAAGCAGAGCGCTCTTCTCATATAGAGAATCTTTGAAAAGGGTATTTGCATAAAGTCCTTTAAAATAATAGAACACTCCTGCTATATAAAGGATCTTTGACTAGCGCTTTTACATGTCTTCTGAATAAAGCAGAACACTCTTGTCATGTATAGGATCTTTGACTAGTATTTCAGTATGTGTTTTTGCATAAATATATTTCAGTATGTGTTTTTGCATAAAGTCCTGTAAAACCCCTGTCATTTAGAGGATCTTTGACTAGCTCTTTTACAGGTCCTTTAAAGAAAGCAGAGCACTCCTCTCATATAGAGGATCTTTGAATCGGGTATTTGCATAAAGTCCTTTAAAACAATAGAGCACTCCTGTTATATAAAGGATCTTTGACTAGCGCTTGTACATGTCTTCTGAATAAAGCAGAACACTCTTGTCATGTATAGGATCTTTGACTAGTATTTTGACTTTTTGCAGCCTTTAAAACAAGAGAGCACTCCTGTCATATCGAGGATCTCCGACTAGCACTTTTACAGGTCCTTTAAAGAAAGCAGAGCGCTGCTCACATATAGAGGATCTTTGACTAGTATTTCACAGTACTTTACAAGTAGCTAATTCATGTTGTGTTATTGAGCCTCTAGTGTCTCTGGAATAGAAAAGGTACCATACTTAAGGATGAAATTAAGTGAAATATTGGCATAATTTATATTTTTGGTCAAATAATTCAGTGAAATTGCATTTATTTGATGAACTTAAAGCCTTTTAAAAATTTGCCCAGAAATCAAAATGAGCTGAAGGCTTACAAATCTCCACTTAAATTTTAAGAGTACCCAAAAGAGAATATAATAAGGTCAAATAAAAGCACAACTTTTATTTAAGTTTTCAGTGACTTTAGCTTTGGAAGGTTATACATGAGCAAAGATGAATGTCATAAAGTGGTTGCTCCTACTTGGGATCGTGATTGCCATCCTGTGGAGGCGTCGTGATGATGACATGTTCCTGCTCCGAACTGGAACCTTCAGTCAGCTGCAGCAACACATACGAGCAAGAGCGAGTCAAAGTATCTTGGTTAGAACAAACTTCAATTGTGCTCTGATTTACGGTCACAATATTAGACACACAACACAGCAGCTTTATGTGTGCTGCATTACAGAGACTTGGAATCAAACGCACCTTCTTTGCGTAGGAAGCACTTCCAGAGGCAGAAGCAGAGTGCCAGCACCAGCAGCGCCGCTACGGTGGTGACGGAGATGAGGATGGCGAGGGCAGTGCCAACTATGACAGAAACAAGATGGACCCTAGTTAGCGGTCTGTCACTTTGACACGCGGCATCATCGTCACTGAGGTTGCAAGGTTGTTTGGAATTTGTGACCCTTACATCAGGGAAAAAAGGTTTCATTCACTCCACTCATCTTTTAGGTAAAAATTCCATCTAATATACCGAAAATGTTGTCTGATTACAAGAACATTTGAAAAGTATTTGAAATTTTAGTAAAATTTCCATCTAATACACCGAAAATATTGTCTGATTACAAGAACATTTGAAAAGTATTTAGAATTTTAGGTAAAAATTCCATCTAATATACCGAAAATGTTGTCTGATTACAAGAACATTTGAAAAGTATTTGAAATTTTAGTAAAATTTCCATCTAATACACCGAAAATATTGTCTGATTACAAGAACATTTGAAAAGTATTTGGAATTTTAGGTAAAAATTCCATCTAATATACCGAAAATATCGTCTGATTACAAGAACATTTGAAAAGTATTTGGAATTTTAGGTAAAAATTCCATCTAATATACCGAAAACATTGTCTGATTACAAGAACATTCGATAAGTATTTAACATTTTTGTAAAATTTCCATATAATGTACCCAAAATATTGTCTGATAACAAGAACATTTGAAAAGTATTTAGAATTTTGCGTAAAAATTCCATCTAAAATACTGAAAATATTGTCCGATTACAAGAACATTTGAAAACCATTTGAAATTTTAGTAAAGTTTCAATCTAATATACCGAAAATATTGTCTGATTACAAGAACATTTGAAAAGTATTTGGAATTTTAGGTAAAAATACCATTTAATATTCCGAAAATATTGTCTGATTACAAGAACATTTAAAAGTATTTGGAATTTTGGGTAAAAATTCCATCTAATATACCAAAAATATTGTCTGATTACAAGAACATTTGAAAAGTATTTGGAATTTTAGGTAAAAATTCCATCTAATATCCCGAAAATGTTGTCTGATTACAACAACATTTGAAAAGTATTTGAAATTTTAGTAAAATTTCCATCTAATACACCGAAAATATTGTCTGATTACAAGAACATTTGAAAAGTATTTAGAATTTTAGGTAAAAATTCCATCTAATATACCGAAAATATTGTCTGATTACAAGAACATTTGAAAAGTATTTGGAATTTTAGGTAAAAATTCCATCTAATATACCGAAAATATTGTCTGATTACAAGAACATTCGAAAAGTATTTAACATTTTTGTAAAATTTCCATGTAATGTACCCAAAATATTGTCTGATAACAAGAACATTTGAAAAGTATTTGGAATTTTAGGTAAAAATTCCATCTAATATACCGAAAATATCGTCTGATTACAAAAACATTCGAAAAGTATTCAAAATTTTTGTAAAATTTCCATCTAATATACCAAAAATATTGTCTGATAACAAGAACATTTGAAAAGTATTTAGAATTTTACGTAAAAATTCCATCTAATATCACAAAAATATTGTCTGATTACAAGAACATTTGAAAAGTATTTGGAATTTTAGGTAAAAATTCCATCTAATATACCGAAAATATTGTCCGATTACAAGAACATTTGAAAACCATTTGAAATTTTAGTAAAGTTTCAATCTAATATACCGAAAATATTGTCTGATTACAAGAACATTTGAAAAGTATTTAGAATTTTAGGTAAAAATTCCATCTAATATACCGAAAATATTGTCTGATTACAAGAACATTTGAAAAGTATTTGGAATTTTAGGTAAAAATTCCATCTAATATACCGAAAATATTGTCTGATTACAAGAACATTCGAAAAGTATTTAACATTTTTGTAAAATTTCCATGTAATGTACCCAAAATATTGTCTGATAACAAGAACATTTGAAAAGTATTTGGAATTTTAGGTAAAAATTCCATCTAATATACCGAAAATATCGTCTGATTACAAAAACATTCGAAAAGTATTCAAAATGTTTGTAAAATTTCCATCTAATATACCAAAAATATTGTCTGATAACAAGAACATTTGAAAAGTATTTAGAATTTTACGTAAAAATTCCATCTAATATCACAAAAATATTGTCTGATTACAAGAACATTTGAAAAGTATTTGGAATTTTAGGTAAAAATTCCATCTAATATACCGAAAATATTGTCCGATTACAAGAACATTTGAAAACCATTTGAAATTTTAGTAAAGTTTCAATCTAATATACCGAAAATATTGTCTGATTACAAGAACATTTGAAAAGTATTTGGAATTTTAGGTAAAAATACCATTTAATATTCCGAAAATATTGTCTGATTACAAGAACATTTAAAAGTATTTGGAATTTTGGGTAAAAATTCCATCTAATATACCGAAAATATCGTCTGATTACAAAAACATTCGAAAAGTATTCAAAATTTTTGTAAAATTTCCATCTAATATACCAAAAATATTGTCTGATTACAAGAACATTTGAAAAGTAATTAGAATTTTAGTAAAGTTTCAATCTAATATACCGAAAATATTGTCTGATTACAAGAACATTTGAAAAGTATTTGGAATTTTAGGTAAAAATACCATTTAATATTCCGAAAATATTGTCTGATTACAAGAACATTTAAAAGTATTTGGAATTTTGGGTAAAAATTCCATCTAATATACCAAAAATATTGTCTGATTACAAGAACATTTGAAAAGTATTTGGAATTTTAGGTAAAAATTCCATCTAATATCCCGAAAATGTTGTCTGATTACAACAACATTTGAAAAGTATTTGAAATTTTAGTAAAATTTCCATCTAATACACCGAAAATATTGTCTGATTACAAGAACATTTGAAAAGTATTTAGAATTTTAGGTAAAAATTCCATCTAATATACCGAAAATATTGTCTGATTACAAGAACATTTGAAAAGTATTTGGAATTTTAGGTAAAAATTCCATCTAATATACCGAAAATATTGTCTGATTACAAGAACATTCGAAAAGTATTTAACATTTTTGTAAAATTTCCATGTAATGTACCCAAAATATTGTCTGATAACAAGAACATTTGAAAAGTATTTGGAATTTTAGGTAAAAATTCCATCTAATATACCGAAAATATCGTCTGATTACAAAAACATTCGAAAAGTATTCAAAATTTTTGTAAAATTTCCATCTAATATACCAAAAATATTGTCTGATAACAAGAACATTTGAAAAGTATTTAGAATTTTACGTAAAAATTCCATCTAATATCACAAAAATATTGTCTGATTACAAGAACATTTGAAAAGTATTTGGAATTTTAGGTAAAAATACCATTTAATATTCCGAAAATATTGTCTGATTACAAGAACATTTAAAAGTATTTGGAATTTTGGGTAAAAATTCCATCTAATATACCAAAAATATTGTCTGATTACAAGAACATTTAAAAAGTATTTGGAATTTTAGGTAAAAATTCCATCTAATATACCGAAAATATTGTCTGATTACAAGAACATTTGAAAAGTATTTGGAATTTTAGGTAAAAATTCCATCTAATATACCGAAAATATTGTCTGATTACAAGAACATTTGAAAAGTATTTGGAATTTTAGGTAAAAATTCCATCTAATATACCGAAAATATTGTCCGATTACAAGAACATTTGAAAACCATTTGAAATTTTAGTAAAGTTTCAATCTAATATACCGAAAATATTGTCTGATTACAAGAACATTTGAAAAGTATTTGGAATTTTAGGTAAAAAAACCATTTAATATTCCGAAAATATTGTCTGATTACAAGAACATTTAAAAGTACTTGGAATTTTGGGTAAAAATTCCATCTAATATACCAAAAATATTGTCTGATTACAGGAACATTTAAAAAGTATTTGGAATTTTAGGTAAAAATTCCATCTAATATACCGAAAATATTGTCTGATTACAAGAACATTTGAAAAGTATTTGAAATTTTAGTAAAATTTCCATCTAATACACTGAAAATATTGTCTGATTACAAGAACATTTGAAAAGTAATTAGAATTTTAGGTAAAAATTCCATCTAATATACCAAAAATATTGTCTGATTACAAGAACATTTGAAAAGTATTTGGAATTTTAGGTAAAAATTCCATCTAATATACCGAAAATATCCTCTGATTACAAAAACATTCGAAAAGTATTCAAAATTTTTGTAAAATTTCCATCTAATATACCAAAAATATTGTCTGATAACAAGAACATTTGAAAAGTATTTAGAATTTTACGTAAAATTTCCATCTAATACACTGAAAATATTGTCTGATTACAAGAACATTTGAAAAGTAATTAGAATTTTAGGTAAAAATTCCATCTAATATACCGAAAATATTGTCTGATTACAAGAACATTTAAAAGTATTTGGAATTTTGGGTAAAAATTCCATCTAATATACCAAAAATATTGTCTGATTACAAGAACATTTAAAAAGTATTTGGAATTTTAGGTAAAAATTCCATCTAATATACCGAAAATGTTGTCTGATTACAAGAACATTTGAAAAGTATTTGAAATTTTAGTAAAATTTCCATCTAATACACCAAAAATATTGTCTGATTACAAGAACATTTAAAAAGTATTTGGAATTTTAGGTAAAAATTCCATCTAATATACCGAAAATATCGTCTGATTACAAAAACATTCGAAAAGTATTCAAAAAATTTTTTAAATTTCCATCTAATATACCAAAAATATTGTCTGATAACAAGAACATTTGAAAAGTATTTAGAATTTTACGTAAAAATTCCATCTAATATACCAAAAATATTGTCTGATTACAAGAACATTTGAAAAGTATTTGGAATTTTAGGTAAAAATTCCATCTAATATACCGAAAATATTGTCCGATTACAAGAACATTTGAAAACCATTTGAAATTTTAGTAAAGTTTCAATCTAATATACCGAAAATATTTTCTGATTACAAGAACATTTGAAAAGTATTTGGAATTTTAGGTAAAAATACCATTTAATATTCCGAAAATATTGTCTGATTACAAGAACATTTAAAAGTATTTGGAATTTTGGGTAAAAATTCCATATAATATACCAAAAATATTGTCTGATTACAAGAACATTTAAAAAGTATTTGGAATTTTAGGTAAAAATTCCATCTAAATACCGAAAATATTGTCTGATTACAAGAACATTTGAAAAGTATTTGAAATTTTAGTAAAATTTCCATCTAATACACTGAAAATATTGTCTGATTACAAGAACATTTGAAAAGTAATTAGAATTTTTGGTAAAAATTCCATCTAATATACCGAAAATATTGTCTGATTACAAGAACATTTGAAAAGTATTTGGAATTTTAGGTAAAAATTCCATCTAATATACCGAAAATATTGTCCGATTACAAGAACATTTGAAAACCATTTGAAATTTTAATAAAGTTTCAATCTAATATACCGAAAATATTGTCTGATTACAAGAACATTTGAAAAGAATTTGGAATTTTAGGTAAAAATACCATTTAATATTCCGAAAATATTGTCTGATTACAAGAACATTTAAAAGTATTTGGAATTTTGGGTAAAAATTCCATCTAATATACCAAAAATATTGTCTGATTACAAGAACATTTAAAAAGTATTTGGGATTTTAGGTAAAAATTCCATCTAATATACCGAAAATATTGTCTGATTACAAGAACATTTGAAAAGTATTTGAAATTTTAGTAAAATTTCCATCTTATACACTGAAAATATTGTCTGATTACAAGAACATTTGAAAAGTAATTAGAATTTTAGGTAAAAATTCCATCTAATATACCGAAAATATTGTCTGATTACAAGAACATTTGAAAAGTATTTGGAATTTTAGGTAAAAATTCCATCTAATATACCGAAAATATTGTCCGATTACAAGAACATTTGAAAACCATTTGAAATTTTAATAAAGTTTCAATCTAATATACCGAAAATATTGTCTGATTACAAGAACATTTGAAAAGTATTTGGAATTTTAGGTAAAAATACCATTTAATATTCCGAAAATATTGTCTGATTACAAGAACATTTAAAAGTATTTGGAATTTTGGGTAAAAATTCCATCTAATATACCAAAAATATTGTCTGATTACAAGAACATTTAAAAAGTATTTGGAATTTTAGGTTAAAATTCCATCTAATATACCGAAAATATTGTCTGATTACAAGAACATTTGAAAAGTATTTGAAATTTTAGTAAAATTTCCATCTAATACACTGAAAATATTGTCTGATTACAAGAACATTTGAAAAGTAATTAGAATTTTAGGTAAAAATTCCATCTAATATACCGAAAATATTGTCTGATTACAAGAACATTTGAAAAGTATTTGGAATTTTAGGTAAAAATTCCATCTAATATACCGAAAATATTGTCTGATTACAAGAACATTCGAAAAGTATTTAACATTTTTGTAAAATTTCCATATAATGTACCCAAAATATTGTCTGATAACAAGAACATTTGAAAAGTATTTAGAATTTTGCATAAAAATTCCATCTAATATACCGAAAATATCGTCTGATTACAAGAACATTTGAAAAGTATTTGGAATTTTAGGTAAAAATTCCATCTAATATAGGCTGTCATTCAAAATTAGTAGGGCTCTTGTTTTAACAGACACCTTTAGCTTAGGCTGCCAGTCAAAATCAGTAGGGTTCTTGCACAAATAGCTAAGTTTTCAACCTAATTTTACATGCACGTCTGGTTTTTGTAAGTAGTGTTTTGACCTTTGACCCTACTACATTGTTTCTTGTAGGCATACAATTAAAAAATGAATAGGGTTCTTCCTGTGACTGACTTTTGGTGTTCATGGAGACGGCGATGGGGGCCTCCAGGCCTCGGTGGTGCACCAGACATTTGACGGACACGTCCTTCAGCAGGCCCGACCGCAGGCTGAGAGTGCTGACCACCAGAGTGGTGCCGTCCTCCTGGGGCAGCAGTGTGGTGACGGGAGGGCCTAAGGTGCGGTTGTCTCGCTCCACGTTCCACACGATCTCCACGGGGGGCCGCGACACGGCGCTGCAGTTGGCCTCGATCAGCCCGGACGACGTACTCTTGTAGATCACCTGAGGTTTGGGCAGCGCTGTCAGGAGAAAGTCATAGAAGTTAGCTGTTGTGGCCAAAGTTCTTGGTGGAGGGCGGGACATCGAAATGAAAACGATAACATTTCGGGGCTGTAAATCTAATTTTGAAATGAGCATACCCCGGCTGAACTACCGTTATCAGTTATAGAGGTATTTGAAAAGAACATGATGCTTTTTGATATCAGGGCCATTTAATGATGACTTGACATGAAATTATTATGTATGGCTCCTTTAATTAGATTACTCGTTACTTTATTCGGAACACTTACCAACATACCTCAACAATAAAACCGTTAGATTTGGTAATTAGCCGCAGGCTACACTCTGGTCTAAGATAAACCCTGGTTTAAAAGAAACAACCTCCAAACCATGAGTCCACTTTTCTATAAGAAAACTTCTGCTTTCAATTTTCTGTTCCCAGAGCACGAGGAGAAGGAATGTTTTTAGTTGGCACGAGTACTTTGTGTTTTTTTTTTATCCATTGTACTTTCAGCCCAGAGGCTTGTCGGACTTGTAGTGGTACTCCTCAGCCTTTATTTATTTGGTTTTGAACGCTCAGGAACAATCCTTGAAGCTGCTGTGAAATTGGAAGGAATTCCACTTTGTTGTGATAGCAACAATGCTCTGGATTGGATTTTATGTATTTAAACCCATTCTATTTTCATTTATACTCAACTTATTTACTTATTTATTACTTACAATAATGTATTAAAGGCACAGTTATATACCTACACTGTTGCAGTGTGAATTTAATTAAATTGTATTTTATTTTATTGATGGTGAACAACTGTAGCAGTATTAGCATTACTTTCAATATTATTTGAGTTTGAGTTTGAGTTTATTTCGAACATGCAAGCATACAACATGATACATCACAATTTCCAATTTCTCTTTTCAACATGTTCGAAAAGGAGTAGGAAGAAGCAGAGCTACCCCTTTTCTTTACATAACAGTTGCAAAACTTTTTGTTCACTTCCTGTTCACAATTTATTCACAATAAACTCCATAAGTAATCACAACACAAATAAATAAATAAATAATAGTAAGAATTCGATAATAATAATTGGTGAAGTAAGTCATATTTCATATGATGAGATAAGTAAGATTAGTTTAAGAATGAATTAATGGATGGATGAAATAAATTGAGAATGTTTATCATGGTTCTTTTACTTAAAATTATTTTTATTTTGTGCACGGTGGTGTAAAGTTATGTATGATCATGCTACAACATTGTACATCACATACTGTATTTCCACTTTCTCATTACAAAATGTCTGAAAAGGAGTAGGAAGAAGCAGAGTTTATTTCATCCTACCCCTTTTTTCCCCCGTTTCATAGCGATTTCTAACACATTTGTTCATTCAATTCCTGTGCTCAATCTGTAATAAATAAGTGTGAATGTTGGCTGTCTATCTGTGTTGGCCCTGCCATGAGGCGGCGACTTGTCCAGAGTGTACGCCGCCTTCCGCCTGAGTGCAGCTGGGATAGGCTCCAGCACCCCGGCAACCCCAAGATGAATACATTTGTCTAATTTTTGCCATATTACCGTTGCATCGTTTGGCTAGTAGCAGTGAAGTGAGTTCACTGACACTCTGTAAACAGAGACTCTAGGGCAGCGGTCCCCAAACTACGGCCCGCGGGCCAGATCCGGCCCCCCAGCATCCAAAATCCGGACCACGGGAAGTCCCAAGTTAAAAAACAAAGTGTTTTAATTTTAATTTTTAATTTTAATTTTTTTATTTTATCTTTCCTTTCTAATCCATTTTATACCGCTTGTTACTCTCGGTGTCTCCTAGGCGCTCAGGCAAATCATATTGTCTAAAAATGAATTTTCCCATCGATAACGTGACAATGTTAAATGTTGATGAACATCAATGTTAATTGATGTTAAATGACAAAACGGATTAACTCGCTGGAATATAAAGACAATGAATATATATATATATATATATATATATATATATATATATATATATATATATATATATATATATATATATATATATATATATATATATATATATATATATATATATATATATATATATATATATATACATATACAGCCCGGCCAAATTTTTTTAACCCAATGCGGCCCCCAAGTCAAAAAGTTTGGGGACCCCTGCTCTAGGGCTTTCATTGACTTTTAATATTACAATAACTTAATGAATGAATACATATATAAATGCAATTCTCATGAATAAATAGTTGTTTATAAGTTGTGAATCAAATAATGAGATGAAAAAGATTGTCTTTTTTCCATGAAGTTCATGTCATAGTGTTGTAGAACTAATAGCTACTGTATATGATTCATATTTTATTTTATCATTTTTGGAGCAAAGTTGCATACCAACTGAAGTCAACTCAACTAGATTGAAATGAAATACATTTACAATAAATTGCATGATGTTACAATAAAATAAATACGTTTTATATAAATAAATTGTTGCGAAATTACTAAATTCCAATAAAACCAAATCAAATTAAATTGGATACAAATAAATTATATATAAATAAACTAACATTAAAATAAACTACAATTAAATAAATACAATTAAATCAAATACATTAAATACAATTTTTAGTAGAGACATGTCATAGAAGTGTATCAAATTCAGCCTTTATTTTACTCTATTTGATTTAATGAGATGAAGTGGCGACTTGTCCAAGGTGTACGCCGCCTTCTGCCCAAATGCAGCTGAGATAGGCTCCAGCACCCCCCGCAACCCCGAAAGGGACAAGCGGTAGAAAAGGGATGGATGATTTAATGAGGCACCTGGGGATAGGTTGATTGCCCTAGTGTGTAAATGTGAGTGTGAATGTCTATCTGTGTTGGTGACTTGTCCAGGGTGTACCCCGCCTTCCGCTCGAGTGCAGCTGGGATAAGCTCTAGCACCCTCCGCGACCCAGAGAGGGACAAGCGGTAGAAAATGGATGGACTACAAATATTAAAATGATATATTTTGAATTTTAATTACCGGTACTTATTTTTTTCAAATACTTTTTTATGGTATACATGGCTTTTATTACCGTCTACGTGGCTAATTCATGAATAAGAAGATGACAATAGATAGTTGTCAGGGTTAAAGGGCACCATGTACAGTAGAGGCACGACATTGTCCACAGCAGTACTTGAGGGTATGATAGACATTAGCATTCGGATAACAATCCAAATGCTAATTGTGCTGCACCAATAAGAACACCTACTGTACTGTACTGTGCAGTTGCAAACAAAAGCACATGTGTTTATGGAGGCCACGCGATGGAGGAGTGGGGACCAAAGCGTACACAAGCAGCCACTGTGTGTCGCAAACACTGACAACAGTCATGCATCAGGACCTCTCTTCTCTGGAGTCTTTTACGTGGACGCTGGGTCGTTACACTCAGGAAGACTCGCTCAACATTCCAGTCTTAAGGCGCACACATTCCGGGCTTTCCTACAAATTCCCAGTTGAGCCTTGACCTCGTCCCCCCCTCGTCCCGCCCCCCAAAAAAAGCACTGACATACACCGTTAGGAACAACTACGTGTACAATAAGTGCTCTACTGCAAAAATACTGCTGTTGTGAATCACATAAATGATTATAAAACACACCGCACATGCCAGCAAGCAATATTAGTTTTGTGATCAATAAAATGTTTTCCAAGAGGAGACTGAGGGCAGCAAGAAAGTGGAGACTAATGTTAGCATGTGTTTGTTTTTGTCCTAAACAAAGTACCCGGTAGTTACTTAGAAAGACACTGGTTAACGTGCTTTTACAATTGCGTGACAATCAAGAATGTAAAAAAAAAAGTTAAAATACTTTGCAAAGTTGAGGCAAAGTGTTTTGTCGTATCCTCTAGTTAGTGTTTTCTTGTCTGTTTTTACGGACTCACAGTAACAGTTAACTTATTTTTACACTTAAGTGACAGTCAAGAAGGTTGGAATTGACTTTTTTTTTTTCAAAATGAACGTTTTGTTCTACTCAAGATTTAAACAGTGTTTAACTGCAATTGATAACGATTGGATGCTTTAGACATATTTATAACAATATCTAGATGTTTTATGTTTTTATCATAATATTAACTTATTTTTACACTTGTATGACAATATGTAGATGTGTTAGGAATGTGTTACTGTTTTTTAAACTTAATATTATTAGTGGTTGACTTATTTTTACACTTGTATGACAATATGTAGATGTGTTAAGAGTGTTTTACTGTTTTTTAATCTTAATATTGTTAGTGGTTGACTTATTTTTACACTTGTATGACAATATGTAGATGTGTTAGGAGTGTTTTACTGTTTTTTAATCTTAATATTATTAGTGGTTGATTTATTTTTACACTTGTATGACAATATGTAGATGTGTTAGGAATGTTTTTTTGTTTTTTTAATCTTAATAGTAACAGTGATTAACTTATATTTACACTTGTATGACAAGATGTAGATGTGTTAGGAGTGTTTTTTAATCTTATTAGCAGCGAGTAACTTATTTTTTTACATCGGCATGACAATATGTACTATTGTCATACATGACAAGCTCTAGATGAGTTAGGAGTGGTTTGTTATTAACATTAATTAACTTATATTTATACTTGCATAACACGATGTAGATGTGTTAGGTGTGTTTTATTGTTTTTTAATCTTAATATTAACAGCGATCAGCTTATTTTTACACTTGTATGACAATATGTAGATGTGTTAGAAGTGTTTTTTTGTATCATTGTTAACAGTAATCAACTTATTTTTACACGTGTATGACAAGATTTGTTGATTTGTTAGGAGCGTTTTTTGTTTTTTTAATCTTAATAGTAACAGTGATTAACTTATTCTTACACTTGTATGGCAATATGTCGATCTGTTGGGAGTGTTTTATTGTTTTTTTAATCTTAATATTATTGGGGTTAACTTATTTTTACACTTGCATAACAAGATGTAGATGTGTTGGGAGTGTTTTATTGTTTTTTAATCTTAATAATAGGGGTTAACTTATTTTTACACTAGCATAACAACATGTAAATGTGTTGGGAGAGTTGTATTGTTTTAAATCTTTAATATTATTAGTGATTTAACTTACTTCTGCACTTGAATGATAATAACTTAATTTGTTAGGAGTGTTTTGTTTCTTCATCTTATTATTAACAGTGGTTAACTTATTTTTACACTTGTATGACAATGTTACCAATGTTTAAAACATGTTTATTCATGTTTTTTTTATCTTGATATTACCAGTGGTTCAATTATTTTGCACTTGTATAACAGTTTTAACAAGCGTTAAATGGTTTTTCCATCCTATTAAAATTGATTAACGTATTTCTACACTTGTATAAGAATATCTAGATGTGTTAGGATTGTTTTGTTGTTTTTATGGTACTTTGAATAGTGGTTAAATTCATTTTTCCACATGTAAAACCATACCTAAATGTGCTTTTATGTAACACTTTTAGTTGTAATTAACTTCTTGCACAGGCACACACTTGAGAAATTACTTAGAAAAGTGAGTGAAATCACAGTTTTGGTAGAATTTAACAGTATTCTGTAAAAATAAGCCTAAAATGTCATCTTGAGAAGAACCTCTACTACAACTCTTAACGTTTCTATGTTTAATAAAGCTTGATTGCATGTTCAAACCATGTTTACCGTATGTGGAGAGGCAGACCGTGGAGCTCTTGGGCGCGTCTTCATGCGTGCTGTACAGGCAGGTGTAGCAGCCCTCGTCCTGGATGACCACAGGCTGGAGGGTGAGCGTGCTGTCCGACAAGGAGGCGCTGAGCCACGCCCTACCCTGGTAAGGAGGCTCTATCATGGGGTCGCTCCTCTTGGCGAAGGAGGCCACATCCGAGGAGGCCCCCTGCTGCGAGGTGTACCTCCAGGTGACCCGCTGTACCTTCTCGGGCAAACCGTAAGAGCACGAGAGGGACGCCGTCTTGCCGCTGATGGCAGTCTTGTTGCTGTCTACTGTCACTGATGCTATAAGAAGAAGACAATATCACTTTATTATCATCTTTAGTGACATCATCTCTTGCAAGATTCTTGTTATTTTGCACTCTTTCACCTGAATATTTATTCCATTCATTATTGTGACGCTTCAGACCTAGGGGCCCATTTTGGGAGTGTCTGCAAATAGTTCAAAATATGGCAGCCAAAACAGAAACCGGGTGCAAATCTGCAACAGATGTTTGTGCTTAGCAGAAAAAAAAAACCTGTTCTTTTCACTCTCTGAGCAGTAAAAATATGTTTTATTAACATGTTGTTAGGTGCACCTGGTAAGGATATATCTTACATGTGCGCATGTCATGATATACCGTGAGATACACACGTCTCTTTGGGTGGGGGTTGCAAAAAACTAACAAAAGCAGAAAAATCCGAAGTAAATTCAATCTTAAAAAGTCAAAAGTGGAAAAAAGTACACAGCTGACAAATACAGCGCAAAAATAATTGGACCAAAATTGAAAAAAATAAAATTCATTCATTTGACCTCAGATCAGACAGCATTAAGGATTGTGTTTTGCTTTTTCTTTGGCTTTCTGTGGCATTTATTTGTTTTTGCACAGAACAAGGAGAGAAGAAGAGGACCACAAATAGAATGTTACATGACATTTTCAAATTCTTTCTACTCTCGCAGGACAATACAGTGTTACCTCAACTTAGGAGTGTTTTGAGATAAGAGCTGTCTCTCAGATAATTATTATGCTTGATGTTGCAAGCAAAATTTGAGTTACAAACCTCCCCGCCATTAGCTGGTGTAGCAAATGTCCCAATGAACCTTGTAATATTTGCCCCAAACTTCTTGTCTTACTCACTAGCATGAGCTTATAGCCAGAGATGGACATAACTTTGTTTTCCAACCATGGGACTAAAGAAAATGAGTGTAAAGGACAGTGCTGAGAAGTGGAGACTATTTATTGTAATAAAGAAAGAAATCATCAAAAACATGACCGAGTGTGTCGCCATCTCGGCGAAGCCAATTTGATTGATTGATTGATTGAGACTTTTATTAGTAGGTTGCACAGTGAAGTACATATTCCGTACAATTGACCACTAAATGGTAACACCCGAATAAGTTTTTCAACTTGTTTAAGTCGGGGTCCACTTAAATTGATTCATGATACAGATATATACTATCATATATACTATCATCATAATACAGTCATCACACAAGATAATCACATTGAATTATTTACATTATTTACAATCAGGGGTGTGGAGGGAGGGGGGGTTGTGGGGGGGGGGGGGGGGATATGGACATCAAGTAGTGGACATAGAGAGAGAGAGAGAGAGAGAGAGAGATCAGAAGGCATAAGAAAAAGAAAAAGTATCTGCATTTGATTGTTTACATTTGATTATTAGCAATCCGGGGAGGGTGTTAGTTTAGGGTTGTAGCTGCCTGGAGGTGAACTTTTATTGCGGTTTTGAAGGAGGATAGAGATGCCCTTTCTTTTATACCTGTTGGGAGCGCATTCCACATTGATGTGGCATAGAAAGAGAATGAGTTAAGACCTTTGTTAGATCGGAATCTGGGTTTAACGTGGTTAGTGGAGCACCCCCTGGTGTTGTGGTTATGGCGGTCATTTACGTTAAGGAAGTAGTTTGACATGTACTTCGGTATCAGGGAGGTGTAGCGGATTTTATAGACTAGGCTCAGTGCAAGTTGTTTAACTCTGTCCTCCACCTTGAGCCAGCCCACTTTAGAGAAGTGGGTAGGAGTGAGGTGTGATCTGGGGTGGAGGTCTAGAAGTAACCTGACTAGCTTGTTCTGAGATGTTTGGAGTTTAGATTTGAGGGTTTTGGAGGTGCTAGGGTACCAGGAGGTGCATGCGTATAAGAAAAAGGGTTGAACGAGAGTTCCCGCCAGAATCCTCAAGGTGCTTTTGTTGACCAGAGAGGAAATTCTGTAGAGAAATCTCATTCGTTGGTTAACCTTTTTGATTACCGATCACTAGCAATCACCGCTAGTCTGCACTATACTGAAGCAGAATGAGTCTTACGCCAGCCAAGAAGGTTACAATACAATTATCCATGAGAAAAATGGAAAAGCTGCTGATGGTGTGTTTGACAGAGAAGAACCTACTACTACATCATTTACCCTGTCTACTCTCCAAGGTAAATTATGTACATTATTATTACATCCATCCATTTTCTACCGCTTGTCCCTTTTTGGGGGTCGCTGGAGCCTATTTTAGCTGCATTCAGGCGGTAGGCGGGGTACACCTTGGACAAGTCGCCACCTCATCGAAGGGCCAACACAGATAGACAGACAACATTCACACTCACATTCACACACTAGGGACCATTTAGTGTTGCCAATCAACCTATCCCCAGGTGCCTCATTAAATCACCCTTCCATTTTCTACCGAGCCCGAGCCTGGGATTGAACTCAGGACTACTCAGGACCTTCGTATTGTGAGGCAGATGCACTAACCCTTTCTCCCACCGTGCTGCCCATTATTATTACATTACTTCATAAAACTACTTGAATTGTTAGTAGTACATTATATTGTATTGTTTGTATACAATATTTCTTACCTAAAAGTTTTCTTTTTAAAAAAGCATGTTGCATGTGAAAATGTTGCTGCTTTATGTGGCCGAGCAAGGATTACGTTGATTTCAATTCATTTTAACGGGAGATATTGATTTGTGATACAAGTGTTTTGAGTTAGGTGCTCCGTCACAGAACCAACGTTGAGTATTTTGTTGTTTTTGTCGTCTTAATATTAAAACCGGTTAACTTCTTTTCAAACTTGGATGACATTATGTGTTGAGAGAATGCTGTTGTTTTTCTCGTCTTAATATCAAAAGTGATTAGCTTCCTTTTACACGTACATGACACAGCAACAGATTTCAAAAACTGCGACAAAAATGACCTTCAGATGACACCTTTATTTTTGTTCTTAAAATTCTGTATTTTATTTAAATATATTCTGGTTAGCTTAATTTTTACACTTAGACATGTTGAATTTGACATTCATTTTCAACGGCAGAATGTTGGGCTGTACATCTGCATTTATTTTGTTGTCCTTATAATGTTATATTACACCCTAACACACTGCTTAACTTCTTTTTACAGTTGCGAGGCCAGAAATTGGCAATGCCACTCACGTTCGCATTACATCCTCGCTATTTCAAGTTACATTTGTTTTTTCTTCTATGTTTTCCTATTATCACTGGTATAACTTCTTTATAAACTTGCATGACAGTTAAGAAAGCTGACATGTTACTTAAAACACTGCAATATTGAAAACAGAAGCAACTTTTCCCATTATAAATCATGCAAGTCCGATGGATCTGTTCCAGACAACCAAAAACATGAAAAGAAAAGAAATGTTTACAGAGAATGATTATAGTTTCACTTACAGAAAATAATGTTGAATTATTGTACATCAGAAATTAAATAAATAAATCACTTTTTCCTGTTATTGAAGACTGTTGGCAAAGAGGGTGATGTGTGAAGAGGGAGAAGGGCAGGGGAGTGTTACATTCAGACTTTATAACAAGCTGTAGTCAAAATCCAATAATGGTTCTCACCTTCTTTATCAAAATGCTGGTAATTGCAACTTTTTGTGGCCTCTAAGGTGGTTTATACTCAATTTAAATTAGTTTTTTTTGTTTGTTACTTGCAATGTTTGGCCGTGCAAAATACGGAAAAAATGGCAAATGTTTTGTCAAAAATGTTATCATATAAAAAGTGAGGCGTACAAAAGCCAAGGCACCGCTGTATTTCTGTTTGAATAATTTCCTCTTGGAAGATTGTTTAAAAAAAAAAAAATGTTATGCTCAAGGGTCCCCCCTTATTGTTACTGTCGTGTCATTTAATTTAAATATGCTTTTTATGCGTACAAGCAGAGCACACAACTTCGAACAGTAACATGAGGGATGTCCTGGCTGGTCCACCACTAAAGTAGTGTAGTTGATGCAATGGTCAGCATTGCAATCAAAGCAACACTATTCTTTTTTAAAATTTTTATCAGCTGTTATTTCACGGTCAGATTCCTCCATACTGTTGCTTTAAATCTCCCATCCACAATAACACTGTAGCGGTCTTTTCTCAGGCCATAATAAGCTAAATGGAATGTGCAATCATAACGCAGGAGGCCTCGCTGCGGATATTACACGAGGAGCATGCAGCGAGACCGCTTTGAGGATTTGAACTCGATCTTCCTGTCACTACGATTGCAAATCATGCGGATCTCAAAGAGAAACGTCCTCCATGTGTTCATGATTTACATTACACATGTTTCCCTGGATTTAATCAATGCTAATCAATTGCTTGTGATCATCAAACACTCACACTGTGAGCTTTTGATTCAATACAATATCCATATTTAGCTTTTTGTTTTGTTCATCTTATTTAAAAATACACCAAAATAAAAGACCCAAAATTACATTTGTAAGATTTGTCTTTTGGCTTGTAGCCATAAGCTCAAAGGTGCTAGAAACGTTATCAGAACTTGGGTACTTTTTAAAGTAAAAGTACTACTGAAGTAGAAATTACATAAAAATATACAAGTAAAAAAAAAGAAACATTTAAAAGACATTAAAAAAAACAAAAAACAAACCTTAAAGGCCTACTGAAACCCGCTACTACCGACCACGCAGTCTGATAGTTTATATATCAATGATGAAATCTTAACATTGCAACACATGCCAATACGGCCGGGTTAACTTATAAAGTGCCATTTTAAATTTCCCGGGAAACATCCGGCTGAAAACGTCTCGGTATGATGACGTTTGCGCGTGACGTCACGGGTTGAAGCAGACATTTTGGAATAGCACGTGGCCAGCTTAAGTCATCGGTTTTCATCGCAAAATTCCAAAGTATTCTGGACATCTGTGTTGGTGAATCTTTTGCAATTTGTTTAATGAACAATGGAGACTGCAAAGAAGAAAGCGGTAGGTGGGATCGGTGTATTAGCGGCTGGCTACAGCAACACAACAAGGAGGACTTTGAGTTGGATAGCAGACGAGCTATCGGACGCTAGCCGCCGACCGCACCGATGATCGGGTGAAGTCCTTCGTCGCGCCGTCGATCGCTGGAACGCAGGTGAGCACGGGTGTTGATGAGCAGATGAGGGCTGGCGTAGGTGGAGAGCTAATGTTTTAGCATAGCTCTGTTGAGGTCCCGTAGCTAAGTTAGCTTCAATGGCGTCGTTAGCAACAGCATTGCTAGGCTTCGCCAGGCTGGACAGCATTAACCGTGTGGTTACAGGTCCAGGGTTTGGTTCGGTGTCTCCTGATAGTAGAAGTAATAGTAGTATTGTTGATCTTCTGTCTATCCTTCCAGTCAGGGGCATGTTTCTTCTGTTTCTATCCGCAGTTAAGCACGATGCTATCACGTTAGCTCCGAAGCTAAAGTGCTTCACCGATGTATTGTCGTGGAGATAAAAGTCACTGTGAATGTCCATTTCGCGTTCTCGATTCTCATTTTCAAGAGGATATAGTATCCGAGGTGGTTTAAAATACAAATCCGTGATCCAGAATAGAAAAAGGAGAAAGTGTGGAATCCAATGAGCCCTTGTACCTAAGTTACGGTCAGAGCGAAAAAAGATACACCCTGGCGTCCTGCACTGCACTCTAATCCTTCACTCTCACTTTCCTCATCCACAAAACTTTCATCCTCGCTCAAATTAATGGGGTAATCGTCGCTTTCTCTGTCCGAATCGCTCTCGCTGCTGGTGTAAACAATGTGCATATGTGAGGAGCTCTTCAACCTGTGACGTCACGCTACTTCCGGTACAGGCAAGGCTTTTTTTTTATCAGCGACCAAAAGTTGCAAACTTTATCGTCGATGTTCTCTACTAAATCCTTTCAGCAAAAAATGGCAATATCGCGAAATGATCAAGTATGACACATAGAATGGATCTGCTATCCCCGTTTAAATATGAAAATCTCATTTCAGTAGGCCTTTAAATCAAGCACAATAATGCTGGGAATACATCACGGCATATCATAGCAATCCCCACTTACCATGCTAACTTTCCCTTGAGTGGCTATAGCCAGCATAGGACATGTTTTGTTGACAATTCCAACATCTCACTAACTTTTAGGTATTTTACAAACATTTCCGGAGTATCAAAGAATGAAATCAGCTCGGTTGGCTTTTTCTTTAGCTTTTTTTGGCGACGACACTCACGAAGCAGTGTCAAGAAGAACATGCACAGGAAGCGGCGTCATTTGGTCATTAAAAAGCTAACATCGAGCAATGTGTTGCTTTAATGTTTTACAGCTGTTAACTTCTTTTTACACTTGTACGGCAGTTACTGTAAGTGTGTTTAAAAGAATGACACATTGGGACTTTGGTATCCATCGTCATACAGCGGAGTCTCCATTTACAGACTTTTAGATTTACACACCACACACCGGATAAAAATATGCTGTGCTGCATGAACGTTGTCTCCGTATACCGGGGGTCGGCAACCCGCGGCTCTAGAGCCGCATGAGGCTCTTTAGCGCCGCCCTAGTGGCTCTCTGGAGATTTTTCAAAAATGTATGAAGAATGGAAAAAGATGAGGGGGAAAAAAATCTATTTTTTTGTATTAGTATGGTTTCTGTAGGAGGACAAACATGACACAAACCTCCCTAAGTGTTATGAAGCACACTGTTTATATTAAACATGCTTCACTGATTCGAGTATTTGGCGAGCGCCGTTTTGTCCTACTTATTTTGGCGGTCCTTGAACTCACCGTATAGTTTGTTTACATGTATTGATTGATATAACTTTCTCCGACTTTCTAGGACGTGTTTTATGCCACTTTTTCTGTCTCATTTTGTCCACCACACTTTTAACGTTGTGCATGAGTGCACAAAGGTGAGTTTTGTTGATGTTATTGACTTGTGTGGAGTGCTAATCAGACGTATTTGATCACTGCATGACTGCAAGCTAATCGATGCTAACATGCTATTTAGGCTAGCGATGTGTACATATTGCATCATTATGCCTCATTTGTAGCTATATTTGAGGTCATTTAGTTTCCTTTAAGTCCTCTTAATTACATTTATATCTCATGACACACTGTCTGTATGTAATATGGCTTTTAATTTTTTGCGGCTCCAGACAGATTTGTTTTTGTATTTTTGGTCCAATATGGCTCTTTCAACATTTTGGGTTGCCGACCCCTGCCGTATACGAACGTATCACACCGCAGCCATTTTGTGCCCGGCAGCACATCCATTGTAGGCGGGCTAAACAATCTCCTGTTGTTTTGGTTTTGCGAACTCAATAAACAAGATATAAACAACATTTGTAAAGTTACAACAGACTTCACTGCAAAAACTGAAATCTAAGTAAGATTAAATATCTCAAATAAGGGTGATAGTGGCTTATTTTCTGTCTGATAAATTCTTCTCACTAAGCAGATTTTATGTCAGAGTGTTTTACTTGTTTTAAGGATTTTGGTCCGAAATTATCTCAGTAAGATATTACAGCTTGTTGCTGAGATTTTATGACCTATATTGTTTATTTATTGTAAAATTGAGTAAAACATGCTTGAAACTAGAATATCAACTGTTGCAAAGCTGTGTCATTAACACTCACAAGTATAAAACTACTTTTTCAAAGTAATAATTTCTTACTTCAAGCATGAAAAAAAAAATCATGATGTCGAGCGCATATCATTATGTCAAGATAATGGCACTCGCATTTACTTAATTTAAGAATATTTTTCAACATATTGAGCAAAAAGGTCTCTTTTTTTCTATCAAGAAAAGTGCACTTGTTATTAGTGAGAATATACTTATTTTAAGGTATTTTTGGGTTCATTGAGGTTAACTAATTTTACTTGTTAAGCCAAATTTTCTTGTTCTATTGGCAGATAATCTTGCTTAGTTCAAGTAAAATACCCCTAATTTTTGTTTTTTTTTCTTATTTTTGAACACTGACTTTTTGCAGTGTTCAAGTTAGTCCAATTTTCAATTTGTTTAGGAGAGAACACACAGAAAATAATACAAATAATAACGGAAGAAATGAACAAATTAAAGACATGCCTTGACAAAAACAGACTACCTTCGAATCTCAGTAAAACTAAAATAGTGCTATTCACTAACAGCAGAAGAGAAAGTCAGACACAATTACAATTAAACAGAGTAGACATTGAAAGAGTAAAATAAATCACATTGTTGAGAGTCAGAATAGATTAATAAAATGAACTGGAAATATCATATAGAAATATAGAACATAAGCGGGTAAAAAATATTTCAATAATGGAAAAAGCAAAATATGCTCTGTTTTTGTGTAGAAATATGTGGAAATAACTATAAAAGTTTTCATTCACCAACAGTGTTACAAAAACGATCTGTTAGCTATGGGATGTCCGATAATGGCTTTTTGCCGATATCCGATATGCCGATATTGTCCAACTCTTTAATTACAGATACCGATATCAACCGATACCGATATCAACCGATATATACAGTCGTGGAATTAACACATTATTATGCCTAATTTGGACAACCAGGTATGGTGAAGATAAGGTCCTTTTTAAAAAAAATGAATCAAATAAAATAAGATGAATAAATTAAAAACATTTTCTTGAATAAAAAAGAAAGTAAAACAATATAAAAACAGTTACATAGAAACTAGTAATTAATGAAAATTTGTAAAATTAACTGTTAAAGGTTAGTACTATTAGTGGAGCAGCAGCACGCACAATCATGTGTGCTTACGGACTGTATCCCTTGCAGACTGTATTGATATATATTGATATATAATGTAGGAACCAGAATATTAATAACAGAGAGAAACAACCCTTTTGTGTGAATGAGTGTGAATGAGTGGGGGAGGGAGGTTTTTTGGGTTGGTGCACTAATTGTAAGTGTATATTGTGTTTTTTATGTGGATTTAATTAAAAAAAAACAAAAAAAAACAAACAAACAAAAAAAACCCGATACTGATAATAAAAAAAACGATACCGATAATTTCCGATATTACATTTTAACGCATTTATCGGCCGATAATATCGGCAGACCGATATTATCGGACATCTCTAGTTGGAATAATAGATAATGTTGGATAGAGAGAACATACAAGCACTTTGTTTATTTAATTAAAAATATTGAAATTCAATTATTTGGTGCATTTGCAAACAGCTATAATTATGTACGAAGCAAACTATAACGTGCTACCCAAGAATGTACATGTATTCTCAGCAAAAGAGGAGAACTATGACCTTAAAAACTTTAGAACATTTGTATGCACAAACAACACTTAAAACCTTTAGCAAATCAGTATGTGGAATGCAAATAAGGAATGGATTAAGCAAGGAAGTCACACAAAGTAATAATATGATTCACTTTAAGAAGCTGTTCAAACTCAAAGTGTTTACAAAGTGCAAAGAAGCGGAATCCTTTTATCTTTTTATAGAAACATTTTATGCTTTATTGAAAAATTGGATAATCTTATTCATCTTATCATGGGGTTTTCAACTCGTTCAAGTTTTAGTTTTAGTTTAGTTTATTAAGGATCAAGTATTTATTGAGAACTGTATTATTTGTGAAGTAACTTGTGTATGAATGGAGAACAAGAAGTAATTAAATGTGTTATTAATTGCCATGAAATAGTAAAGGGGTAGGACTAAATAAACTCTAAACTCTTCTTCCAACTCATTTTCAAACATGTTATGATGGTAAACTGAATGTGATGAAACATTGTATTTGTATGCATGTTCAAAATAAAGTCAAACCCATCCATCCATCCATCCATTTTCTACCACTTGTCCCTTTCGGGGTTGCGGGGGGTGCTGGAGCCTATCTCAGCTGCATTCGTGCGGAAGGCGGGGTACACCCTGGACAAGTCGCCACCTCATCGCAGGGCCAACACAGACAGACAGACAACATTCACACTCACATTCACACACTAGGGCCAATTTAGTGTTGCCAATCAACCTATCCCCAGGTGCATGTCTTTGGAGGTGGGAGGAAGCCGGAGTACCCGGAGGGAACCCACGCAGTCACGGGGAGAACATGCAAACTCCACACAACAAGATCCAGAGCCCGGGATTGAACTCAGGACCTTCGTTTTGTGAGGCACATGCACTAACCCCTGTTCCACCGTGCTGCCAAACTCAAACCATAAACCATAATATGAGCCCAAAGAAAGCAATGGACAAGTGATGTGTGCTTTGAAACATTCATGAAGTATCCACGGCATTGTTGTCACTGCCTCTCCCACGCTGCACGCCAAGAAGTTTAACCGACAAGTAAAGTGGATTTAATTTTTTTTTAATTCCTTATCATTGCAACAACATGGCTTTTAAGTTAAGGAATCTTGTGATTTCAACCCGTGGGTGCACCGCAGGGCTAGTGACAGTAGGTGTGCGTGTCGGCAGGGTGCCGAAAAATGAGTGCTTTGTTATTGAAAGTTGATCCATCAGCCCCTTGTTATGTTTGTTTGACATAAAGTACTGTATAGCGCTTCATATTGTGTTCAAAGTGTACAAACTTTTACTAAAATATTGACTCTTGTCACAGCTGGAACCCATTATTCATGTTTACATTGTTTCTAATGAAGACATTTGCTTCAATATAAAAACTTTTCTGTTCATGAACCCTATTCAAGAGTTCACGAGTTAGGTTCGTATATCGAGGTTTCACTGTATTTAAGGCAGAGGATATTATTGGTTTTATGGTGCTTAACTTCTTTTTACACTTGAATGACACCTAAGAACATTACAATTGACTTTTCTCTTTGAAGTTAGGACAGTGTTTTTGTTGTATTTATGCTTTAACACTAGAAGTCCCGGGGTTTTCTTACTCCCCCTGCAATTCCCAGAAGACAGCCAAAAGGCGGTTGGTTTAAATTAAATGTACCACTCAACGACCGACAATTAGCCACCTTTCTTTTGTAAAAGCAGCTATTACATCGGAATGTAGTGGACCATTGAAATGCTCAGATTAGGGGGAGGAGTATGCCTAAATAGAGGGACGTTTCAGACATCTAATGATAGTTTTTGTGTTGCTGCAGGACTGCAAGTAATATTAGCTGTACATACTGTATCTCCAATTTGATTAGAAATACTGTTTCTTATGTAGTCCATAGTCAAGTGCCCTTTTGCTAAACTGCCATTGACTTTTTAGTTTAACGTTTTTATTTGATATTGTTTTTGTTTCTGTAAAATGTTCTTGTAAAATGTAAACCTTTTTCTCAAAATATTCCTACAGTGAATAATTGTTGCAATGACAACTTTTTTCACACACTACTTTTTGTAAAAAACAAACAAACTTTGTTCCACTTTTTTTTTTCAAGATACTTTAATCATGTAAAATGGTATATATGTTCATGTAAAATCTCAACTTTTGTCTCAAAATATTCTTACAGTGCATAATTTTTGTACAATGACAACTTTTTCCTCACAATATTGCTAACTTTTATTTTAAAAAAATATACTTTTTCATAATATATTTTACTTTAATCTTGTAAAATTATTTATTTTTTTCTTGTAAAATAAAAACTTTCTCAGAATATTCTTAAAAATTCTCATACGACAACTTTAAAAAAAATACTTTTTTCACAATATATTTGACTTTAATCGTGTAAAATGGCATACTTATTTTCCTCAAAATATTCCGACATAATTATTGTGCAATGACAAATTTTTCTCATAATATGGATACATTTTTTCTAAGAAAAAATACTTTTCCATGACATAATTTACTTTTGATTATGTAAAATTACATAATTTTGTCTTGGAAAATAAAAACTTTCTCAGAATATTCCTAAAAAAATTCTCGAATGACAACTTTAGTCGTGTAAAATGGCATACCTTTTTCTTGTAAAATGGCATACTTTTCCCCCCTCAAAATATTCCGACATAATTCTTGTACAATGACAACTTTTTTTCACAATAATACTTTTTTTCTAAAAAAGAAAATACTTTTTAAAAATAATTTAATTGACATTAATCTTGTACAATTACATAATCTTGACTTGTAAAATAAAAAACACTTTCTCAGAATATTTCTAAAAAATATTGTATGACAACTTTTCCTCACTATATTACAACTTTTTTTTTTGGGCTAGGCCGGTGACAAATGAGATGGCAGCAGAGGCATAGAGTGTGGAGCAATAGCCTCATTTACAGAACAATGGTGACAAGATGGGCGGTTCGCACTTAAGTAAATCCAGCCATTTGGCTGCCTTTTGGGAATTGTAGGTAGAAAAGCCCAATGGCTGCACTTTGGGAGTTCTTACGTTAACAGTGGTTATCTTAACTTGCCAGAGCTGTTGGCCTATTTTAAATGACTGTTAAGAAAGGTCCACTTGAGAGGGGAGATTTTAAACATCTTAAATTGCTCACTTCAAACGAGGGTCTTTTCTGCTGCTTTTTAAAAAGCGGTGGTGAGGTCCCTGCTAAAGAAGAACAATTTGAATGCTGACAATTTTAATAATTACAGACCCGTATCAAACTTACCATTTTTAAGTAAAACTTTAGAAAAACTCGTTTTAAAACAACTATTTGATTTCTCTCAGACAGAAAATTTGTGGTCAGTATGGATACATGAATCCACTTGGCAGTGTCATCGGGAGACATGGAATTAATTTCCACAGTTATGTTGACGACACACAGTTGTATATTTCCATGCCTCCTGATGACAAAGACCAATTGATACTCTTTTTAATTGCATTTCAGATATTAAGTCCTGGATGGCAGACAACTTTTTAAAGACTGAAGTTTTAGTCATTGGCCCTGAGGCCCTGAGAGAGAAACACATATCAAAACTACAATCATTGTCTTTAACTCCGTCACAAGTGAAAAATCTGGGCGTCGTTTTTGACTCTGACCTTAGTTCCATACCACATATAAAAATATACCAAAAAAAGGGTTTTTATCATCTTAAGAATATAGCCAGAGTTTGCCCAGTTCTCTCTCAGGGCAACACGGAGACGCCAATCAATGCAAGCTTTTATTACAAGTCGTATAGATTATTGTAACGCCCTGCTTTCTGGTTATCCTAAAAAGGTTATTACACCTTTGCAATTACTCCAAAATTCAGCGGCACGTGTCCTGATGAAGACCAGAAGGCGGGCTCACATTACACCAGTTTTAAAATCTCTGCATTGGCTCCCCATGTGTTTCAGGATACATTTTAAGCTTCTTCTTATGGTTTATAAATGTTTTTTTATGGTATTGGGCCTTCTTATCTTTCAGGTTTGCTTGTACCCTATGAACATTCCTGGGCCCTGAGATCCTCCGGCACTCATCTGCCCTCAATATTCTAAAAGTCAGGACACAAAATCACGTGATGGCATCTTTCCACCATTATGGTCCGTGTCTATGGAATAGCTTGCCGGAAGACCTCAGGACTGCGGAGAACGTTCATGTTTTTAAGAGCAGGCTTTTTGATTTGGCTTTTACCTAATATTTATTATTTTATTGAAGTAATTCGTATTTTACTTTTTTATCTTATTAGTTATGCAAGATTTGACTTAGTTACATTTTTACTGTATATTAATTTTATTTTTATCTTTTTTATTTACTTATTATTATTATTTTATATTTTTTTAATCTTCATATGTCTTACTTGTATTTTATCCTCATGGTTCCTACTATTTTACAATTTTATTATTTTTACTCTCCAACGTTCCTCAGAAGGAGCCGTCTGCTTTTAGGGGTTATCGGCCGTGTTTGTGTCAGTGTCCTGGTGGCCATGGTCTGATGACCTCCTGGTGCAGATGGCTCCTGTGATAGTGTTTACTCACATGTCTCCTCTGTACTCAGCCATGCGTTCATTTGTTCATATAGTTGTATATGTGTGTATGTGTGTTTGGTATCTGTGTGCGTGCATGCCTAGTGGGGGATCTGGGTCATCGGGGTATTGTTTTTGCGTTGCATTTCTTTTATGTATAAAAAGCGCTTTATGAATAAAGTTTGATTGATTGATTGATTGACTTCTTTTTCACTGTTCAACCCTGGAACTTCTTTGTTAACAATCAACTCATTTGACTCACCAGTGACAGTCAGGCAGGTGCGCCCTTGCTTGGAACCAGAAGGGAGCATGTCAAAGATGCAAGTGTAGCATCCTTCGTCCCTAAAGCTGACCCTCTGGATGGTGACGGCCGAGGTGTCCTTTGAGGACGGGGTGAGCTCCACGTGCTGCTGTCCGCTCACACTGTCCCTGTTGCCCGGCTGGTAGGTCAGCAGCGTCTGGTTCTGGACGTCCAGCCAGCGCACCTGTCTCACAGATTCACCTCTGTCCCTTGAAAGGGCGCAGTTTAATGTGAACGGCTTCCCAACGGTGGCTTGAGTACGCTCCGGCGCTGTTACCTTACCTTGGACACAAACATAATCAATCATTGTATTGACAAGTGCACGTGTGTGATAGTGAGTTGAATACAAAAGATTTACCCTCTAGTATCCCCATCACCAACAGGAGGACGCACACGTGCAAACATTTCCTACAGGATACCAGCATCATCATTATCGCCTTCATCTCTGCTCATGTAAGACAAGAGGGAGATCTGGTGAGGAGAAATCAAACTTTAATTACTGTGCTGACGACAATATAAGACAGTTTTTTTTTCTTACTAAGTCGTGTTGTACTAGATTTATACATGCAAACCAACAGGTGAGCGAGTCAGAGCTTTTCTTTCTGTCACACACAAACCAGTAAGCAGTTGAAAACGTGATTTGAAATGAAAAGACATCTCGAATTGTTTTAAAATGGTGACTACATTTCATTAAACAAAACCTGGTCCAAAAAAGAGAGGTCAATTTACATTCAGGGTCGTCGTACATCCTCCTAAAAATTAGCAAATGTCAAACACAAATAGAGGTGAATCTGATATTTTGTAAGAAGATGACGTGTTAAATTTTGCATTAAATTATGCCGACGTCCATTGCACTGGATATTTGTTTTCGGTATTTTTCTTTTTGTCAGATGTATGCCAGGCATAGATGTCCACTGTAGAAGTAGATCAGGTCAAGGTCAGATTTGACTGAAGATAATACTTGTTAAAAATGCCACAAACTATGTAAACGTCCACTGCAGTGGACATTCGTTTGTGGTCTATTCTAAACTACAACTCTACAATTTTTATTGTCAGAGTTACACGTTTTTGGAGAAAAAATTGCCTTGTTATGCAAAACACAAACTTCAGCTGGAGAGGTTTATCAGGTCTTTTGTTAGAAGTTGGTTTGTTGGTTGAAGTTTATTTCGAACATGTATACAGTTTCAGTATAATACATCGCATATTTTACATGTTTATATTTTTTTTATTTACAACATTGATAGGCAAGCTACTTGGAAAAAAAGCTACATTTAACGGCATTCATATCTGTAGACCCACATGTATATTATCAATGTTAATGTAACTGAGAGCGTACAAATGGACCCACTAACAACTATCTCAAGGGTTACCCTTCATTTTAATTAGCCTTTTCTTTGGCCCACTCGTATAATGTTATTCATTTTCTCTACCTACAGTAAAAAGAACAGCATCTATCTTTATATTGACAAAAATAATTAAATGACTTGTGTGTTGTGTGGTAACAGTAATGGTTATGTGCAGTAAAACTGTTCATGAACTCAACTCACCTTGATGTGTGTTCCTAAATTTGTGTTGGATGTCTTAGATGAAGAGAGCAGTTATGATTTGGGTTTTCATTTTCATGTATTTATTTGACAGGGACAGTACAATTAAACATTACTACCCAATGGTAACCGATGTCAAAGTACATAAGACTTCTAGCCACAGGCTAATTTGCAACCCTTGTCCCTGGTTAGGCTTTTAAAGAAAGGTGAAAGAAGTGTAAAACACATACAAAAAGGATTAAGACAAGTACAAAAATAAAAACACACAGCACCTCCCGCGACCCCAAAAGGGACAAGCGGTATAAAATGGATGGATGGATGAAAATAATTGGGCCCATTTGTCCATACTACACCCACTTTTAGTGCTCACACTTCTGATTTTCCTTAAGCCACTTTTTCAGAGTAAACAGCTAAAAACTAAGGTTTTGAGTATAGTTTTCTCTAAACTCATACAGTTGTCTAAATATGGCAGAGTACACACATTATTGTGGGTTTCCTGGACGTCGTCTTCATCACTAAAGGAAAAATCTTATCTGCGGGAGAGAATCCCACCGCCATTTTCTTTGAGTTGTCATGTGACATGAGTGCGTGATTGTTCTGATTTTGTTTACGAGTTTTGATGACCCGCCTTGCCTCTGATTGGCCAGTCCATATTGTTTTGCCCAAACCTCAACCAATTGTGACTCACCATACAAACACCAACCAATCTTTCTGGATTTTCTCCGTATGTATGGATGTTGTCATTCATCCAGGTCATTGTATTTTCTCTGTATTTTTTTGACCTGGATTAGCCGTGCATTATTGTGAGCGTGAAAGTTGTCTGTCTATGTGTGTTGGCCCTGTGATGAGGTGGCGACTTGTCCAGGGTGTACCCCGCCTTCCGGCCGAATGCAGCTGAGATAGGCTCCAGCGCCCCCCGCGACCCCGAAAGGGACAAGCGGTAGAAAATGGATGGATGGATATTGTAGCTTGTAGCTTTGATGTAAGCTACAGGCTACATATGGGTCTAAAACAGGGGTCACCAACCTTTTTGAAACCAAGAGCTACTTCTTGGGTACTGATTAATGCGAAGGGCTACCAGTTTGATACACACTTAAATAAATTGCCAGAAATAGCCAATTTGCTCAATATACCTTTAACTCTATGTTATTATTAATAATTAATGATATTTACACTTAATTGAACAGTTTAAAAGAGGAGAAAACACGAAAAAAATGACAATTACATTTTGAAACATAGTTTATCTTCAATTTAACTCTTTAAAATTCAAAATTCAACCGAAAAAAAGAAGAGAAAAACTTAAAAAAATAATTTATGGAACATCATTAGTAATTTTTCCTGATTAAGATTAATTTTAGAATTTTGATGACATGTTTTAAATAGGTTAAAATCCAGTCTACACTTTGTTAGAATATATAACAAATTCGACCAAGCTATATTTCTAACAAAGACAAATCATTATTTCTTCTAGATTTTCCAGAACAAAAATTTTAAAATAAATTCAAAATACTTTGAAATAAGATTTAAATTTGATTCTACAGATTTTCTAGATTTGCCAGAATAATTTTTTTGAATTTTAATCATAATAAGTTTGGAGAAATATTTCACAAATACTCTTCGTCGAAAAAACAGAAGCTAAAATGAAGAATTAAATTAAAATGTATTTATTATTCTTTACAATTAAAAAAAAAAATACTTGAACATTGATTTAAATTGTCAGGAAAGAAGAGGAAGGAATTTAAAAGGTAAAAAGGTATATGTGTTTAAAAATCCTAAGATCATTTTTAAGGTTGTATTTTTTCTCTAAAATTGTCTTTCTGAAAGTTATAAGAAGCAAAGTAAAAAAATTAATGAATTTATTTAAACAAGTGAAGACCAAGTCTTTAAAATATTTTCTTGGATTTTCAAATTCTTTTTGAGTTTTGTCTCTCTTAGAATTAAAAATGTCGGGCAAAGCGAGACCAGCTTGCTAGTAAATAAATACAATTTAAAAAATAGAGGCAGCTCACTGGTAAGTGCTGCTATTTGAGCTATTTTTAGAACAGGCCGGCGGGCTACTCATCTGGTCCTTATGGGCTACCTGGTGCCCCCGGGCACCGTGTTGGTGGCCCCTGGTCTAAAAATAGCTAAGCCACAGGAAAAGCTACTCTTTCAAAAAGTAGCTAAACTACCACAAAGCTACTGGGAAATGTAGTTAAGCTACGTAGCTTAGCTACACGTAGCCTGATATTGCCCATTACTGCCGAAAAGGAGTATAGGAAGAATTGACTGGAAGGTTGTGAGTTCAAACCCCGGCCGAGTCATACCAAAGACTATAAAAATGGGACCCATTGCCTCCCTGCTTGGCACGCAGCATCAAGGGTTGGAATTGGGGGTTAAATTACCAAAATGATTCTCGAGCACGGCCACCCCTGATGCTCACTGCTCCCCTCACCTCCCAGGGGGTGAACATGATAATGGGTCAAATGCAGAGGATAATTTCAGCACACCTAGTGTGTGCGTGTGACTATTGTTGGGACTTTAACTTTAACTTTAAGAAAAGCTTAAAATTGCATTAAATTATGCAAACGCCCACTGCGGTGCACATTTGTTTATATAGCCCTGTTATACCAAGCACAAATGGCCACTGTATTTAAAGGTCTTTTGTAAGAAAATGACAGTAGTTAAAAATTGCTTCAAACTTTGTTTTTGATCTATTCTTAACGATAACTACAGCCATTTTTTTTTGTCAGGGTTTCAGATTTTTGGAAAACAAATTGCCTTGTTATGCACAACACAAACGTCCATTGAAGAAGTAGATTAGGTTTTTGTAAGAAGATAACACTTGTTAAAAATGTTACCAAACTATGTAAACCGTCTACTGCAGTGGACGTTTTTTTTTTTTTTTTTTCTAAACCAGGGGTCCCCAAACTTTTTGACTCGGGGGCCGCACTGGGTTAAAAGAATTTGGCCGGGCCCCGGGCTGTATATGTATATATATTATTCCTCGCACACTTACCGCACGCTCGCCCGACACTGCGGCGCGATGATGTCACGTTATCGATGAGAAAATGCATTTTTAGACAATATGATTTGCCTCAGTGTCTAAGACAGATTTTAAAAAATTATAATAAAAATTTGGCACTTCCCGCAGGCCGGATTTTGGACGCAGGCAGGCCGTATCCGTATAGTTTGGAGACCCCTGTTCTAAACTACTACTTCTGTTTCTTGAGTTACAGATTTTTGGAGAAAAAATAGCCCTATTATGCAAAACACAAATGTCCACTGTGGAGGTATATCAGGTCTTTTGTAAGAAGATGGAACTTGTTAAAAACTGCATTAAATTATGTAAACATTCACTGTAGTGGATATTTGTTTTTGGTCTTTTTCTTTTGTCAGATTTTCTCATTAAAAAAAAAAGAAAATAGTCCCGTTATGCCAAGCACAAATGTCCACTGTAAACGTATAACAGGTATTTTGTCAGAATATGACACTAGTTAAAAATTGGCATTAAACTATTTAAACGTTAACGAGAGGGGAACATTTGTTTTTGATTTTTTCTGAACTACTACTACTATTTTGTTTGTCAGAATTACACATTTTTCGAGGAAATAATAGCCCTGTTATGCCAAGTAAAATTATCTACTGTGGAGGTAGATTAGGTTTTTGTAAGAAGATAACACTTGTTAAACATTGCACCAAACTATGTGAACGTAAACGTATCTATTTTTGCTGTATTCTAAACTACCACTACTGCTTTTTTTTGTCAGAGTTACACATTTTCAGAAAAAAAAAGTAGCCTTGTTATGCAAAACACAGACGTCCATTGCTAGAAGGATGCTGATTTTCCCGGAAAATATTCTGGTCAATTTATTTGTGTTAAACATGAACTCCATATTTTACAGAGATGTGCAACGTGTTGGTAAAGTTTTGTTACATATGTTAACCATTTTATAACTTATCTATAAACTCTTCATAGAGGCAGATCAAAACACACAAAACACATGTATCTCCAAATCTTGTGAGTTATTTTCTTTTCATCCAAAACAAATATAAATTACATTATTGTCCAACTAAAACTTGGGATTTTGTGTTTTCTTTTATTAATTAAAGATGCCTAAAGTATGTACAGTGACAATATAAGTTATAAATAGCAATTACGTCATGGTAATACATTTAAATAGGAAGATGTATATGTATGTATGTATGTACCCTGTAATGTCTCCCTGTGGATCCCAAACTTAAATTCAGGTAACATTATAACATCAACATTGTACTGATTTAGGTCTAAAAGTGTAGTAAAAGTTCCAAAGTTTCAGTTCAAAGGATCCAACAAACCCTAAAATTTAGCACAATGCAACATCTGCGCAAGTAAAATAACTCCCTCCAAAGTGGTCAAGCCACTAAACTAAAACACAGCATTTACACGCTAATTATATATGCTTTCATGCAGGAAATACTCTTAAAATCTTCAAAACAAGGCACTTACCTTTCCTTGTCACCAGATGCTGGGTGCTGTTCTACTTCAGCAACATAGCCCAAGTCACTGTGGCTTCCTAATATCACTTTTAAAGAACAACAAAGAGATATTTTTTTAAAACTCCTGAGTGTTTTCAATTGTGCAACCAAATGTGCACCAGCAGGGTGAAGCTCCAGATTGCACTGATGAGGAGCACAGACAGAAGGGAAGATGTGGGAGGAGAGGAAAGGCCATTGGGAAGCATTGGGATTGGACTCACAGCGCCCTCTAGCGTGCTGGTGTTGAAGAACAATATATGAAAGCAGGAGAAAAGTCTATTTAATTTGCTGCTCTTGTACACAAGAATGCGACGTATTGTTTTGATCGCTGTTTGGTTAGCAAGCAAAACAACATTTTTGGAATGATTTAGTAGTCACCTTTTACTGTTGCTTGAGTGGAATATAGATGTTTCGCCTTGGCGGAGGTCTTAGGGACTGATCTCTGAAATATTAGTGTATAGATAGGCCCCTTGGGTATTACCAGTCATGGTTAACTGATGGCTCTCTCACAATGCCCACCTCACTAGGAATGGCAGTCCCTCCTCGACTCCCTCCACCCCCCTCACCAGCAGCCCTCAACATGTGGCAGACAGAGGAGCCTGGATCCAGCCTGGCCTACAGGCCAACATGGCGAGGGGGAAGAATGGCCGACAACATTTCCTGCTCTGGTGAGCAATAACTGACAAATACCGGATGGTCATTCTGTGCCACAAATTTTGGAAAAAAATTCAAATTCACAAGCAATCACATATTTTCTTCAAACTTTGTCAATAACTTTTGTCATTAACTAAGGTCAATAGCTAATGTCAGGATTATGAGTAATGAGGATAAACACTGAAACATGTTAATTTTATACTGCTGTTTGTCAACAGCGCCTGGGGTAATCCACATCCTTAGCCTGCTGGAAACTATTAAGCACAACCAAGACCAGCTGATTGCGAAGGTAAACTTCTTAAGCCTTGAATAGGTCAATATTTCATAATGACATTGATTTTGATTCATTATTATTTTTTAAAGAAAGAAACAGCCTACATGGCAGCTTTGTGTGATTACAGTAAACATTGCTACATTTTCTTGTTACATTTCACCTGTTTGCTCTTTAAATACCACTTTTAATGTTTTTTATTTATTTTGATCATATTTTTTAAAAATGTGCCCTGGGGCCGTTAAAAAATGACCTGCAGCCCGCAAATGGCCCCCGGGCCGCACTTTGGACACCCCTGGCCTACACGAATACAAACATAGAATGATAGTACAAATATAATAAGAAAACAATGTCAACCTCCAAAAGTTGGGTTATGGATATTTATTTATGCCCCCCACCCCCAAACCCCCGCCGCCGTCATCCAACAGAGCCAAACAAGTACTCTGATCTAGGAACCACATAACGATTAACCTATACCCTGATCACAAATTAATAGTTTACGCACCTTATTTTAACCACCTCCAGTAACTTTAAGTCATGTTTTCTTTTCCAAATGTAATCTCCTTAATACCTATCACATATTTTGTATTGTGTAAGCATACTTGGCTTTGGATGCTTCCTACCATAAACATAAACGTATCTGTCTTGTAATCTTGTTTGATTACAGGTGCTGCGAGTAAAAATGTGTTGACAAGGTCAGCCACGGACGCTGAGGTCACCAAACACGCCATCAGGTGGTTCAACTTGGCGGGGGATCGGGCAACGAGGAGACGAGTCCCGCTTCCACCTCCTCAGGAGGAATAGAGATGTATACCTATAAATAAACAACCTTTTATTGGACTTCTTGTCATTCACCAGTTATTCATTTTCTGATATGTTAGCTGTGCATGGAGCAGCGTTTCCTTGAAGTTGTAGCCTAATAGATTAAATATGTATATTTACTTTTTAAATATATATTATATATATTTACTTTATAGAGTGAATTGACCATTTTCTGTTTCTTCCTATTGACAATATTGTTAGTTTAAAAATACAAGGCAATGCATATGTAAGCCTATATTGCTGTAGTAGGGCTTAGTGAATTTTTTAGTTTCCTATTTTATCCTACAGCAAGAACAGAAGGGATTTTGAAAATAAGATAAAGGGGTCCAAAACGGCCAGATGAGCCAGGGTTTTTATGAGTCCGTTGCTGGTCCGCGGCGGGAGGTTAGGCTTTGATCTTGGGTGCGGAGTGGATGCAGCGCGCCGCCACGGCGGATCCGCTACCTGCCGCCGTGGCGGATACGTTCCTGAGTGCAAATGGACGCCGATACTGGTCCGTTTCGCGGTTCCGTTCCGGAAAGCGCGATACCTGCGCGGGGGATCCGCCGCGGAGTGTTTTTGCTGTATATGACTCTTGCTGGCACTCGGCGAGATGGTGGAGCTGGGAGAAGGGATACAAGGAGAGGGGAATATCTCTAGCACTAAGAATGTTAACCATATCTTTTGGTGGTTTTGTTGTTTTCGATGTTAAGAGATTATTCCTTACTCTGCCTGTGCAATTGGCTTGCCAACCCCAGAGATGTGAGGTCACTATTTCCCGGGTCTTCTTCGCTATCATCTGAGTCCCCGAGACGATGGCTGTTGGGTAACCATATCATTAGGATTATTGCAATACCAAAATTGCCAAATATACATATAGTACAAGCATCTCTGGTCTATTTTTGAATGCTACCGGAAATAACCTTCCTATTACTGTAGAAACATGACAAAAACAAGACGGAACACACTTACACTGGCTTCCTGTTCCTTTTTTCTGGCAGCTCCTCGTTCTCTGCCTCAGATTGCAGGTCTGAGGTGTCGCAGCCCTTTCCATATTGTTGCATTATTTTTAATGCGTCTTTGTAGTTGTCTAAAATTGAATATGTTAAAATGAACATGAGTTTCAAATTAGCTGTAGAGCTGAACAGAATATTATTATTATTGATGATGATAAATCAGGTCTCTCTCTTACAAGAGACCTGGTCAGAACATAGACACAATAGGTTATTCCAAGCATAAAGAGAAGCAACTATGACGTTATTTTTAAACAAGATTATGAATTTGCATACCACAAGTTCGGACAACAGAAACGTCAAATCTTGGCCAGTTTGGCTCATGCTGCTCCTCATTTAAAGCTGCCCTTTCAATTCTGTCGGTGTTTTTATAGCTGGGCCAGAAAACCATCCTATCATCATACCATCCACTTGGGACAACCGCAATGTCCCTGTTCATTATAAATTTAATCAGATGAAAAGGCACCCTTAATGTAGAAAGAAAGAAAATGGGTATTTATTCATCGTCAAAGGAACAACGTGGACAAAAGCATGCACATGTGTTAGTGTATACAAATAAGCAAGTAAGATGAGCTGAGATTTTACCTGAATGGTGCCCCAAGGTGGTAAGAACTATAAGAAAGGTAAAAGTACATGTCATAATAGTCAGAACTTCAGCTCAATTGTAAAGTAGGGTTTGAAATTATGGGTGTAGTGTATACAGAGATCAGTCCCTACCTTGTGTAACTCTCTGCATGTTTAATGCAGGTGCTGGTGAAGGCATATGAATACATCCTTCCCCATGGTGAGGTGCTAAGGGAGATACATTGGTATTAAATGGTTGTGATCTGTTAACCATGGTTAATGGATGCTGAGATATTATTTTGGAGATCAGTCTTTACCTAGAAAGTTATCTCCAGTTGAGGAGTCGAGTTGACAAGTACTCATGACTCTTGCTGGCACTCGGCGAGACGGTGGAGCTGGGAGAAGGGATACAAGGAGAGGGGAATATCTTTAGCACTAAGAATGTTAACCATATCTTTAATATTAATGTGGTGGTTTCGTCTACATCGCTAAATATATCCTGTGGTGTACCTCAGGGATCAATATAGGACCTAAATTATTCAATGTCTAGATAAATGACATTTGTAAAGTTACAAAAGATTTAAAGTTAGTATTATTTGCGGATGATACAACAGTGTTTTGTTCAGGAGAGAACACACAGAAGATAATACAAATAATAACAGAAGAAATTAACAAATTAAAAAGATGGTTTGACAAAAACAGACTATCTTTGAATCTCAGTAAAACTTAAATAATGCTATTTGGTAACAGTAGAAGAGAAAGTCAAACACAAATACAAGTAGACGGAATAGAAATTGAAAGAGTAAATGAAACCAAATTTCTAGGTATAATGATTGATGATAAATTGAACTGGAAATCTCAAGTAAAAAATATACAACATAAAGTAGCAAGAAACACGTCAATAATGAATAAAGCAAAACATGTTCTAGACAAAAAATCACTTCATATTCTCTACTGTTCACTAGTGTTACATATCTGAGTTATTGTGTAGAAATATGGGGAAATAATTACAAAAGTACAATTAATTCATTAACGGTGTTACAAAAAAGATCAGTTAGAATAATATATAATGTTGGATATAGAGAACACACAAATCCTTTATTTATTGAATCAAAGATACTGAAATTCCACGACATAGTGAATTTGCAAACAGCTAAAATTATAAACAAAGCAAACTATAACCTGCTACCCAAGAATATACAACAATTCTTCTCAAAAAAAGAGGAGAAAAATCATCTTAGAGAGAAATGTAATTTAAAACATTTGTACGCACGTACAACACTTAAGACCTTCAGTATATCAGTATGTGGAATTAAATTATGGAATGCATTAAGCAAAGCAATCAAACAATGTACTAATATGATCAATTATTTATGCTTACATGTGGAAATAATAATAATAATAGTAAATAAAATAATAATAATAAAAAAAGGTAAATAAAGCATAAAATAGTCTCTAATAAATTAATTAAATAAAAAACAGCATATAAAATATATACATCAGCAAATAACAAAAATATAGATCAAGAAAAAGGATCCTTAATATGTGCAGCAATTTTTCCCACTCACATCACCTCATTTTATAATTTTTTTCTACAATTAACTATGCCAAAAAACACATAGACATACCTTTTTTTTTGTAATGGAAACAAAAAACAACATGGCGTCACACACAGCTAGTCCACAGTAAACAGGATCTCGAGCTCCACTAAAGAACAAAGAAAGAAATAATACACACTCATATTAATAACAAATAACGGCTGTTTCCACTCTGTTAACGTTACGTTGTTATAACGAAGTAATAGCGACCTGGGCCTAAACAACACTGACAATAAAGTAATACGCTTTCGTTTCAACCAGTTGGAAATATGTGGAATGTCGTAGCATGTAACCTACACGTGTACATTCACAGCGTCTAACAAAAGATAGCCTAAGTTAACTGTATTGAACGTTACTCACCGGCTTCACAAAACACAGATAAAAGACAATTTTACAATAGCACGGCGAAAAAATTACCGTCGTTGTGTGGGTTTTTTGACGAATAACACTCTTTTCCACTTTTCTTCGCTCGGGCCTCACCTCCCGCGTGCAGCCATTTCGAATTTTCTGAATACGTGACGTCAGACGCACGTCCCCATGCAAAGCATTCTGGGAGGCGGCGCTGGAAATAAAAGCCTTTTTTTACAGAATATAAAGTTTTACTGCTAGTCCTAATATCAAACAACGTCATTACAATCATACATAAATGATGATGGAAACACAAAGGCCGATCTTTACTGCGAATGTAGCAATAAATCAATAAATCTATACTTACGTTCGTGTTCCAGCAAAGAAAGTCCAGAGATCTTGGCTCATGCGCGTACACGCTAGTAGGCGCGTCCACGTCTGCGGGTGCAGACATTGGTCGGCTCAGCGCGCGTAGGCGGAGCCTATAACTCTAGGCGGCGCGCGCCGGTTTAGTTTGTCGCGTCCGCGTATGCGAATCAGACACGAGTCCGCTCAGGATCAGCTGTCTGACCGTACAATTTTCAGAGGCGGAGCTGTATCCTCTAGGCGAAGCCAAAACGAATGTGACAGTAACGCGGGTTGGGCGACTTGAAGGCGGATCCGTATAGCAGTCTTCTGCTGTGTGGGACTGTATACCGTTTGCAGAAGCGCCAATAAACTGTCTCTATTCAATCAATACTGACATTTAAAAATCAATTAATTGATGGCAATTAATTGATTCAAAGCAAATAACCGCCAATATCTCTGATTAGCACCAAAAAACATTGGGCCCCATTCAGCAATAAGTTCCTAACTTTTCCTCTTATCTTTCTTCCTAAGTGATTTCCTAAGAGGAGTCCATTCAAATTCATGGCGTGTTCTTAAACACCCAAATTGTTCCCAGCTGCTGTTCTTAAGTTGCTGAATGCCAAATGGTTAGCACGTGCGTGTCTATCATAATTTGCATATAAACACGCCCTTATTTCCACAATATGCATATGTAAACACCCTTAATTCTGTAATTTGCATAGGTAAACGCCCTTAATTCCCCATATAAGGGCACAATTCCGGCGGAAAAGCCGAACATCAAACACACGGAGAAAACACAAACAGATTACAGAAGAGAAATTCATATTATCCCGCGGGGGGAATACATAATGTCAAAACGTAAGTTTAAGAATGGGGGACAGCTCTCGGTAGCCTAAAGCGTACAAATAAATATTCGTCACTTCGGGCAAATAGGTCTACATGGTCGTGAAATATGCGCTCCCTGCCCGGGGCACGATCTGCGGCATCTTGGAGTAGCAGCAAAAGCATTGCCATTGTGTGCGTGTGTGTGTGTGTGTGTTTGTTTGTGTGTATGTGTGTGTGCGTGTGCGTACACGGTTTTTGAAATGTCTATATATTGCTCATTTTGCTGTATGTCTGTCTGTCTGTCTGTCTTATCTCTATCCATCTATCTATCTATCTATCTATCTATCTATCTATCTATCTATCTATCTATCTATCTATCTATCTATCTATCTATCTATCTATCTATCTATCTATCTATCTATCTATCTATCTATCTATCTATCTATCTATCTATCTATCTATCTATCTATCTATCTATCTATCCATCCATGATATTAATTTAACATTAGACAATAGAAGTAAGGAAACTTGTCACACTAAAGAACAAATAGGCCACCCTAAGATGCTCTGTAGCACTCGTAGATTTTGTTCTTACCTACGAACAAATCCCAGCTAAGAAAACATTGGTGAATACAAAAATCTGCTTAAAAACTTCGTAAGTGGGCCTAAGAACAAAATGTGTTCTTAAGAACGGTTGCTGAATGGGGCCCATTGCCATTAACAGCTGTGGCTGTTGGCAAACTTCTCATGTAGTTTTTATTTCTTTTAATTAGTGCCACAAGATGACAGTAACTGCATTTAAAGTAGCAGCATCCAGCGACTTTCTTTACCTCTGCATGCGCTTTAAAACTAATGTGTTGTTTGGAATAATTGCTTCAGTGGTATTACTGCTTTTTACAGCTCATGATTAATTCATTAATTAATTCACGTTTATTTTTATGATAATTTTATTTTTATTCATGATTTTATTCTAGGGCCTTGTACCCCTGGTGAGGAATAGGCCATCAACTACTCCCCGGCCTCGCCCTGTGTCCTTTGCGATCCTTTCTAGCTCCCTCCAGGTGTGACTGATCTGCTTGGCGTCAGCCTCCAGGTCTCTTCTCCACATGTTCCTTGGTCTTCCTTGTTTCCTCTTCTCCTAGGGATTCTAGGTCAGGGCCTGTAGCTGGTGATGTTGGATGTTGGTTTCTTCAGGGCATGGCCGATCCAACACGATCTTCTCCTCCTGCTCACTTCCTCCAATGGCGCATGGTTTGTTCGTTGCCAGAGATCTGTGTTGCAGATGGTTTCCGGCCAGTAGATCTTGAAGATTCCTCTCAGACAGTAATTGATGAACGTCTGTACACTCTTGGTGGTTTTTGTTGATCACCATGTTTCAGCTCCGTACAGCAGGACAGACTTGATGTTCGAGTTGAACAGGCAAACCTTTGTGTGCGTTGTGATTAGGTGGAATCTCCAGATGTTCTTGAGGGTGATGAAGAACGCCCTTGCCTTTCCAAAGCGGGTTTTCACGTTCATGTCCGGTTCTCCCTGTTGGTCCACCACATTGCCTAGATACGTGAAGGTCTCCACTTCCTTAGGTTGTTTGTGCCAAACTTCACTGGCTCTGTGTTGGTAGAGTAGATCTTCAGGATCTTGGTCTACGGGGGTGGATGTGGAGGCCAACTTGGCAAGCTAAAGAAGGCTAGAGTTGACGTTTTGTCGTGCATCTGATGTCGGCTGTGCGAGAGTAGGGCTAGGTCGTTGGCGAAGTCCAGGTCATCCAGCTGTGACCAGAGGGTCCACTGGATGCCGTTCTTTTTTCCGTCCGTCGTCTGCTTCATCACCCAGTCGATGGCGAGGAGGAACAGAAACGGCAATAAGAGACATCCTTGACACCAGTCTTTATGTCAAAGCGCCTGGTCAGCTCCGTGGACGACCTGGCAGGACATTCATTCCCTTGTAGGATTTCTGGATGAGTGGGGTCAGCTTGGCTGGGATTCCATAACGTTCCCACAACGTGTCGCGATGGAGACTGTCAAACGCCTTGAGGAAAGCCACAAAGTTGCCGTACACACTTTGCTTAAATGCACACCCACTTAATTTCGAGATGAGTGTAACTGTAATGAATATAACCCCAGGGATGGATCTGTGTGGTCTTATAAGTTGATGACCTAACAACTGCATTGCACCTTGCACTGCAAACATAGTTGACTTGTTTAAGATTTAAAAAGCATGTTTTGATAAAAGACTTCCCTGCTGTGAGATGTTACATGTTGGTAGTAGACAACCTCTTGTGCTAATAAAAACTTAATAAAAAATTATGTTTTCACATCTTTATTTGTACTATAAAGATACAGTACTGATAAGAAGAGTACGGATGAATACCGGTATTCATAAGGAATATTAATATTGGTATCAGTATCGATAAATTCCTAACGATATACATCCCCAATGCCTCTATTATTTCTTGTCATGTAAAAATTAGTACTGGAGAGGATTTAGAGTATCACAAATAGACATATTTCATGTTTTTCGCCATCTAATAGCGAGAATGGACTATATTTAAAACTAAGCCCCTCGCCTGCTTTCAATTAGGTAAACAAACGATACAATTATAGTATTTACGGTATGTTCTTCATTTGTTAATAGTTAGTGTCCGGATGGCGTGCACGCCTTCGATGACACAGTGCAGGTGCTTATTGGTGCCATTTTTCATAACGGGGGCGTGTTTCACCAGCAGGGGGTTGTAAGGTCCGTTGTGGGTGTCAGGGTTCATGGTCTTGGCGTCCATGAATTGATAGGTGAGGAGATGCAGCTGCTGGTTAACCTCTTTCAGTTTCCTATTGTGCTGCATCAAAGACTCCTGGTGGAGTTGTGCACTGTTGTAGCGCTTCTTCAGTTCGGGGAACTCTAACATGTCCGACGGCTCCACCGCCTCCGTTTTGGACTCTTTAGCGAGTTCTTTAGCATCCACCAGTTCGTTTTGCTGGCTCTCCAAATGGCGGCACATCTCGGCCAGCTTCAGGACCCTAGTTCCCTGGGCGATGATCGTCCTCAGGCTCTTTGCGGCGCCGTTGCTGCGGATGCTGATCTCATTCATCATAGTCTGGACCGGCACGCGATTCTGAGCCATCTGGCTGAGGAGCATGTGGATCTTGGCCTTGGCGTTGTTCCTGGCGGACGTCAGCTTGGCCGTCATGGCCGAGTTGCTCTTCTCGGTGGCCTCCAGCCGGGACTGCGTCTCGATGATGGTGTTGTACAGCGCCACGCTCTTCTTGGACGTGTTGACTGAGATTTGTTTTTTCTCCTCCATGTACTCCACGTTCTCCTTCTCTATGAGGTAGCGCTTTTCTGCCTTTTGATTTTTGAGGACCTTCACGTTCTGATCCAAGAAACACTCCTCCACCTCAAAGTCCTTGGTTTTCTCGTACACCGCGTGACCCTCCATGGGCTCGCTGTACAGTCTGTGGATGGTCGCTAAGGCCTGCTGATGGTGTCGCTCCAAGTGGACTAATGTGTTCTCAAAACCCACTCGAGACTGCAGGAAGTACACAGCCATCGTTTTGCTTATGCACTCCAGCTTGCCGTCAAAGACCTCCTGGCCCATGTCCCACTGTTGCAGCAAGAACTTGACCCTTTTTTCCTGCAAGGCGCGCAGACGCTCCACCTTCTCCCGATGAACACGCCACACTTGGTACGAGAGACGCTCTGCATCCTGCACGCCACATGAAAACCTCTCCACAGCGCGGTTTAGGTCCTGATCTCGCCGCTCGAACGTCTGCCGAAGAGCCCCTATTTCCTCCTTGAGCTGGACACACCTATTGCGGCGCAGATTGACACGATAGATGTCGTTCAGCTTCACGGAGTTCACCACCGTGTTGGCGTCCTCCTTTTTCAGCTTGTCTCTCAAGATCTGGGGACGGAGACTCGGGTCGTCTCCTGCGCCTTTGCCCTTCTTTCCTTTACCTTTTCTGGGCATCTTGACTTGCTCAGTTTGCGCACAACAATTTCACAATTTTAGATCAAATGTGCTGGTGCAAGGAGGGGGATCAATATTTTGATTACATTGAGAGAACTACAAAGATGACATCACTGACTGTCACTGTCACACTATGCATGATGCATTAGAGAGAATGATGTCATTATGTTTCCTTTGGAACTATGGCCTATTTCTTACAACATTTCTAGTACATTGTAGTGTCATTAACACAACAATAACAACTTCAATATGGAAGTAATTTAAAAGAGTTTTGATTTGTTTACATTACTTGTTACATTTTAAATACAGTTGTCCTTCCCTACATCACGTTTCCAATTTTGTAGCTTTTTAAAGCATATTTTAAATGCATTTTTGGGCAAAATTAAGCATTTTTAAGCACACAAATGGCTTTAAGAGTGAAAAATTTTAATACCACAGTGCCACTGACCACTAGAAGAAACCATACCAAACCAATCAGAGTGCAATGTTCAGTATCGTGGACACTGATTGGCTCAGCCTGAGGCAGCATTACTATATTGGATTAAAAGAGTTTAACTATGTGGGTGTCATTTCATGTCTAGGGCACTCATTGTTAAAACATATTTAGAATGTCCTAAACAGTTTTAGTTTTATGTTGAAGGTATGAAAATATTCAATTTCTGAGAGGAGCCAGATGAGGTGGTTCGGGCATCTGGTCAGGATGCCACCCGAACGCCTCCCTAGGGAGGTGTTTCGGGCACGTCCGACCGGTAGGAGGCCAGGGGGAAGACCCAGGACACGTTGGGAAGACTGTGTCTCCCAGCTGACCTGGGAACGCCTCGGGATCCCCCGGGAGGAGCCGGACGAAGTGGCTGGGGAGAGGGAAGTCTGGGCTTCTCTGCTTAGGCTGCTTCCCCCGCGACACGACTTCGGCTGGATGGATGGATGGATGGATAATTCCTTCTTTACGGAAATGAATTCACCATGGTCAGGCCCAGAGCCAAACAACAGCGATAAACAAGGGAATTATGTATTTACATATTTTTAATAGCACCAAAACCTTTGGTGCCTTCACTTGAATGAATATCTTTATAACCAAGTAAATTAGAACCGTTGAAAACACCATGCTTGTATGTCATACATATCAACATTAAAATAAAAACACTTTCCAAAGACATTTAATATGCTACTTCCGCAAAAGTACAGTACCGTTTCAATATGGCCGCTATTTACAAGCAATGGATTGAGATTGAACGACAGAACTCGTGCTCGTATTTTCAGTTTTTAAAATATTTTTCGATTTTTCTTAAGATATGCATAGAATGTATCACACATACGTATACAACAATTGCCATATTAAATAATATATTACAAATTAGTTGAAACAAGCCATATTTTGTGGGGTTACGTAATCCATACGTCATCAATTTGCGACGGAAGCGACTGTCATACCGATGACGTAATTTGTAGACGACCGTCGCAACTTTACGCATTAATAACAAGAATAGCAAACATTGCGTTGATCATTTATTAATATGACTAAAACAAGCTTTGTGTGGCAGTATGCTCTAAAATCCTACACTATTGCACTTTGATTTTTTTAGTGGCTGTTTTAATACACAACGCGTCATGTCGTTTCTGGTGGATTCTGTCATCATGTTCACCTCTCAGGTACTGTTGAGAAGCTGTTGTTGTTGTTTTTATAAATTGACATTGTCTTACTAGTTATGCGTTTTAGTTCAACGTTGCTATTATTGGTTACGATAAAAAGTAAACGCACGAACTTAAATACAACATACTAGTCGTGTATCTACGAAGGCATGTCCACGACGTTAGTAGTGCTGTGTACATTAATATTTTGTCAATTTGCAGGTGCTATTCTTTGGATTTGGATGGCTATTCTTTATGCGGCGGCTTTTCAAAGACTACGAGGTACTGTGATGAGACATGTTATGTTTTACTGGTCTTTATTATCATTAATAAACTGTCAGCATGACTTCACTTCACTATAAAAGTGGGTGACATTGTTATCACCAGGAAAGATGAGGTCACCTACCTAGGTTCCATTCTAGAGGCTAATCTTTCCTGTGATAAAATGGCAACCAAGGTAATCAAAAAGGTCAACCAACGAACAAGATTTCTCTATAGAATCTCCTCTCTGGTCAACAAAAGCACCATGAAGATTCTAACGGGAACTCTCATTCAACCCTTTTTCGATCACGCTTTGCACCTCCTGGTACCCTAGCACCTCCAAAACCCTCAAATCTAGACTCCAAACATCCCAGAACAAGCTAGTCAGATTACTTCTAGACCTCCACCCCAGATCACACCTCACTCCTACCCACTTCTCCAAAGTGGGCTGGCTCAGGGTGGAGGACAGAGTAAAACAACTTGCACTGAGCCTTGTCTATAAAATCCGCTACACCTCCCTGATATCAAAGTACATGTAAAACTACTTCCATAACGTAAATGACCGCCATAACCACAACACCAGAGGGAGCTCCACTAACCACGTTAAACCCAGATTCCGATCTAACAAACGTCTTAACTCAGGGGTCTCAAACATGCGGCCCGCGAGACGTTATTGTGCGGCCCCCACCTTAATATGAGCGTTTAATGTTAGTGCGGCCCACAAGTTTTATATGAATGGCGCTTGACAGCGCTGTGTGCAGAGCTGAAGCATTCTTGCCAACCCTCCCGATTTTCACCCGTCAACAATACTGAGGACATTAATATTGAATGAGGACATCAATATTGAAGACACGAGGTTTAGCGTCCCCTTTTTCTCCATGCAAACAAATGTGCCTGCTCAGTCACATGCTATATGCGGCTTCAACAGACACACGTAAGTGACTACAATGCATACTTAGTCAACAGTCATACATGTCACACTGAGGGTGGCCGTATAAAAAAAACTTTATCAATGTTACAAATATGCGCCAAATTGTGAACCCACACCAAACAAGAATGACAAACACATTTCGGGAGAACATCCACACCGTAACACAACATAAACACAACAGAACAAATACCCGGAATCCCTTGTAGCCCTAACTCTTCCGGGCTACAAGGAATCTACCAATCATGGTGTGGTATATGGCTCTCGAGGGCCGAACATTGACGTCACTTGCGTGATGCAAGCAGAGAAACGTTTTGCTGCTTTTCCATGAGACCCGCACGCGCACTTCCTCCCTCCCTTCCTCCCTCGCTCTCTCTCTCTCGCGCTCTCTCTCTCTCGCTATCTGTCACTGTGTGTGTCTTTCTCGCTCCCGCTGGACCGGGCGGGGGAAACGAGCAGTCCGGTTGCTTCCGAAGGAGCGAGCGACAATACAAAACTGTGGTGCACTGGACCCCAGCGATGATACTCCGACAGAGAGTCGCTGGGCGAATCGGACGTGTAACACGTTAGTCGTGATCGGGGCTAATAGTGCTACCGTAACTGTAAACTCCACGGCTCCAGACAAAGACAATTTTTTGTTATTTGGGTCCAAAATACCCCTGCGTTAGTGGAAAATGCGGCAAACGAGTGAAAGCGAGAGAAACGTTGCCATGGAAAAGAGGGTTGTCTTACGTGCCTGGCTGCAGTCACACCGCGACACCTGTCCGTCAGTAATAAAGTCCCCGATAACCTGGACCAATTCAAACCGTTGTTTGTTTTTTTTATTGTTTGATTTGCATTGCCTCACACGATGAACACTACATATATTTTTATATGACGCCATATAACACTCCGGGAGCCGTCACTTTTTCCCGGTACTTTCCGCCGACCGCCGTGTTGCTGTCGGGAGGAAAAGCGGAACGACACACATTGCGGAAATAACATTATTCTCCATTATTAAAAAAAACATTATTAAATACAAATATATTCCACAACCCCAAACATGTCTTTTTCAAAGCGTGCAGTGAAGAGAAAGGTTAGTGATGAGCAAAGACAATTCCAGGAAAAGTGGGAGATGCAATTTTTCTTTGTTGAGCACAGGGGCACCCCGACGTGTCTTATTTGCACAGAGAAAGTTGCCGTGCACAAGGAATACAATTTAAAACGTCATTATACAACTAGACATGCTGAGGAGTATGCAAAATACCAGGGAGATGAGAGAGTGAACCGGGTTGCACATTATGTGTATGTGTATACATTGTTGCTGACTGGAGAAATCGAATTATTATTGTTAGAATAGAATACAATAGAAAGTACTTTATTGATCCCTGGGGGAAATTCAGCACCACAGTTCGCTCACAATAGACAAGAATAACAATAAATAATGTAATATATATAATATATTATATATATAATATATAAATAATATAAATATATTCTACAAATACTACATATACTCTACATTTAAGTGCAGTCAAGGAACATATGCATTATACAGTCTGATGGCTGTCGGTATGAAGGACCTCCCGTGTCGTTCCGTGTTGCATTTTGGGGGTCTGAGCCTTCCACCGAACGTGCTCATTCTCCCCGCAAGGTCCGAGTGTAGTGGGTGGGAGGTGTTGCCCATAATGGCTAGGAGTTTTGCTAGACTTCTCCTCTCTTGTTATTACTTATGACTGATTTATTTACTTAATTCTCATTTTGTTCATTTATATTTTGATTTTATTTTGTGTTGAAAATAAAAATAAAGACATTTAAAAATATTTTTTTTAAGAAATCTTTTCTTGCGGCCCAGCCTCACCCAGACTCTACATCCAGTGGCCCCCAAGGAAAATTGAGTTTGAGACCCCTGTCTTAACTCATTCTCTTTCTATGCCACATCAATATGGAATGCACTCCCAACAGGTGTAAAAGAAAGGGCATCGCTATCCTCCTTCAAAGCCGCACTAAAAGAACACCTCTAGGCAACTTCAACCCTAAACTAACACCCTCCCCTCCCTTCCCCTTCCTCATCATACCTCATCGGATTGTAAATAATCAAATGTAAATAATCAAACGTAGACACTTTTTCTTATAATTTCTGATCTCTCTCTCTCTCTGTCCACTACTTGCTGTACATATCCTACCAAGTCAGTACTACACTGTTCCAATGTCAATTTCTCTGATGATGCAATTGTTGATGACTGAAGTGTTGATACCAACCTAACCCCCCCCCCTTCATATCCCACACCCCGGATTGTAAATAATGTAAATAATTCAATGTATATACTCTGATGATTATCTTGTGTGATGACTGTATTATGAAAATAGTATATATCTGTATCATGAATCAATTTAAGTGGACCCCGATTTAAACAAGTTGAAAAACTTATTCGGGTGTTACCATTTAGTGGTCAATTGTAGGGAATATGTACTGAACTGTGCAATCTACTAATAAAAGTTTCAATTAATCAATCAATCAAAAAGCTTTCATTTCTATTAAAGGTGTGTTTTCTTTTTTTTACAGGTGCGTCAGTATGTGGTCCAGGTGGTCTTCTCCATCACCTTTGCTTTTTCATGTACTATGTTTGAGCTCATCATCTTTGAGATACTGGGTGCCTTAAGTAGCAGGTATGCACACGATCTTGCTTGGTATTATCCATCCATCCATTTTCTACCGCTTGTCCGACCGCTGGAGCCTAACTAGAATATATTAAATTACCTTCATTGTCTGCTCTAAGTTCCAGGTACTTTCACTGGAAGCTGAACCTTCATGTGATTCTGCTGGTTCTCATTTTTGTGGTGCCTTTTTATATTGGGTATTTTGTCGTGAGCAACATACGCCTGTGTGAGTAAAAACATACGCAACTTGACTGGGTTTATGTATACACACCAGTATTGAACAAAAGCTGTTTTCTTTGTGTACTGTAGTGCAGAGACAGAAGTTGCTTTTTGCATGCATGGTGTGGTTTACCTTCATGTATTTCTTCTGGAAGTTGGGCGACCCATTTCCCATTCTTAGTCCAAAACACGGTAAGTCAGCGTCATCACTCCTGCTTGCATGCAAACAGTAAAACCACAGCACATGTATTTATGTTATCATGTTCTCTTCAGGTATTCTCTCTATCGAGCAGCTAATCAGTCGTGTCGGTGTGATTGGAGTCACGCTCATGGCTCTCTTGTCTGGCTTTGGTGCCGTCAACTGTCCCTACACGTACATGTCATACTTCCTCAGGTAGGCACAGCTTTGAGTTTGCTCATACATATGTTTCGTTGGAGCCTGATCTTTATATTTAGATGCAGGTGTCACCAACCACTTTGTTGTTTTCTACTGTGTATTATTATCATCATATTTTGTATTTGTTCATGTTTTTATCTCGCAGCAGTTAGCCAAGGCCCAAGTTATGATTTTTTTTTAATCAATATTAATTGTATTTTTCATTATACATCCATAAATGTGGACGCATATGAAAAAGTACAATATATTTATCTGTACAGTAACCTATTTATTTATTTACATATGCACCTTATTGCTTTTTTAATCCTGCACTACCATGAGCTAATGTAACGAAATTTGGTTCTTATCTGTACTGTAAAGTTCAAATTTGAATGACAATAAAAAAGAAGTCTAAGTCTAAGTCTAATTTATTTTATGTTGCAGTTATTCATTCTACCCGTGGGGTCTTTAATAAAAGTCTAAAATCCTATCATTTAAATGTAACACTTTAAATAGTCTTACATTTTATTGAAATTTAGGAAAGTCTTAAAAATGACTATGAAAGGTTGAATATCCGAGACAATTCCGTGTCAATAGATGTCAATAGATCGACTTGTACTTTTTGGTCAGTATGGCTGTGTGACGGATGTATAATTTTTTTTATTATGGTCTTTACAAAGTGATTAAAACGTTGTAATTTTAACTTGTTGAAACCTGCGTAGACTTTGGTATTGCAAAAAAAAAAAATATATATATATATATATGTATTTGTTACTACTGTACATATAACAATTATACATATTAATACACTGTATCGATTATATATAACCATTAACAGTCTTTTTTATATTTAAATTTTTGCATGTTTAATATTGTATAGTGTTATTTCATGTTTATTTTTTCACAGGTATTAGTATTACATGCCTACTTATATTTCTTTAAGATTACATTTTGCATGTGTTTTATAATTTATTGATTTCATCAATATGTATTTGACTTGGTTTCTACTTGTATTCTTGTTTTATTTTTTTATATTTATATTTTTTTTATATTAGATATCGTTAAGCTACTGTTTGCAGTTTTATTACTACTATTAGTCAAGTATTGTTTTATTATGTGTATCTTAATTTGCAGTTCTTTTTGACCTCTTACAGGAATGTAACAGACAGTGACATCCTCGCTTTGGAAAGGCGGTTGCTCCAAACTATGGACATGATTGTTAGCAAGAAAAAGCGGTAGGTTAAAAAAGTGTACATATTGTAAAAGTTTATAAGACATGTAAAAACATGTTTGTACCCGTGTAGCATCGCCATGACACGGAGACAGATGTACCAACGTGGAGAAGACCAGAACAAACAGACAGGATTGTGGGGCATGATCAAGAGCGTCACTTCGCCGCAAACGGGCAGCGAAAGTATTTTTCATTTAAATGTCCACTTCTGGGCTTAATTAGGGAAAAAAACATGACTTACACGTTTGTCTGTCTTGTCTCTCTCGGTGCAGACCTGTCTCTCATCCAGCAGGAGGTGGACGCTCTGGAGGAGCTCAGTCGACAACTTTTTCTGGAGACGGTAGACCTGCAATCCACCAAGGTAACATGAACACAGTCATCATTCAAAACTGTTCAAAACGGTTAACTTTTTTTGTACATTTTGCTGCTAGTAATGACTCACTTTCTTTTCAGGAGCGTATCGAATACTCCAAGACGTTCCAGGGAAAGTACTTCAACTTCCTTGGCTACTTCTTCTCCATCTATTGTGTGTGGAAGATTTTTATGGTGAGGACACACACACAAGCATAGAGTTCATGAATGATCACTATAAACTCTAACAGTACAGGATGTGTTCTATCCATCATAGGCCACCATAAACATTGTGTTTGACCGTGTGGGGAAGACAGATCCTGTGACCAGAGGCATTGAAATAACAGTCAACTACTTGGGCATCCAGTTTGATGTAAGACCTCATGAAACTCACACTTATACACACACTTTATACAAAACTACATGGATAAACATAAAAAAACATTCCACCCCAATCGGTGCCAATTGCATGTTCTAACTGTTTCAAAAATGAACTTACATTTGTAATTGTACATATTTGTGGGAGAAATTAAGCATTTTCAAGCATGAAAATAGCTAACTGAACTAAATATATTAATACTACAGTAGGATTGGCCACTAGATGAGACCTAACCAATCAGAGTGCGAGGTTCATTATCATGGCCACTGATTGGCTTAGCCTACGACAGCATCACTATACTGGATTAAAGGAGTGTAACCATTTTATATAGGTGTAATTTTATGTCTAAAGGACACTCATAATGTTAAAAAACCTATTTAGAAGGTCGTAAACTGTAAGCTAATATTTTATGTATAATAAATCATTCCTACTTGGCAGAAACTCATTTACCACGGTCAGGCTGGGAACCAATTAACAGCTATACTACCACTACTATTTAAAATGTGTATCAGGCCTATCTTGGGCAACCTATTTTAATTTTTGTTCAAGGTTCCTATGGTGAAGATGACTCATTTTAGTAACCTGGGTAAGTTTTTTAGCATATAATTACCAAATACATTGAAATTATTATTTTTCATGTTGCAGTATAGGCTCCAGCCACAGCCCGCAATCCCGAGAGGGACAAGCGGTAGAAGATGGATGGAAGTATAATCTTAGAGACTGGGGGCAGGCAACAAATGCAGTTTAAATACATTTCTTAAATTGTATTAATTAAATATGCAATCAGGGCAATGTCCAGGACACTTTGCTTAAAGGGGACCTATTATGCAAAACCAAATGTTTCTTACCTATTGGTACCTGTGTATTTGGGATCTGCATAAGTCCCGAAAATTTGAAATAAAATCATGGAGGCATTGCGGAGATATTTATAAAATAATCTTGCTTTTCTTCAGACTTCCTCAAAATGAGCCGCTTAGAATTTGCCCAATTTGTGGTGGTTTCCCCCCATTTGTGAAGTCAGTATGGAATAACTGTACCTATAGATCTTTGTGCAAGTCGGCCATTGTAGTCTGACGCTGTAGTCACAAAGTTCTTTCTATTTCTCTATCCTTTTGATGTGGGGCAGACTGGCTCGTACATGCACATGCATCCTTCACTGTTTTCTAATACAAAGTAACGTATAGTTCTAACTTAAATCTGTCAGGAGACTCGCTATGGAAGCGCTAAAAACTACAACATGATTGACGGAAAGAAGACGCAGTTTAATTGGAAGCACGTAAATAAAACCGCCCACTAAACGGCGTATCCTTAAGAGACACTCAGAAAGCGGCTTGAAGATGGTCTGTAAAACATAATCTATACAACATTTTACCCAAATAACCACCATTACATGTTTTATTGCCCACAAGGAAGTGTTTTAAATGTAGAAAAAAATCATAATATGATCTCTTTCAGAAAAAATAAGTTAATTGTAGTTAATTTGATCATGCATTTATACCGTATTTTCCGAACTATAGAATGCACCGATATGTAATCCACACCCACTAAATTTTAGAAGAATAACAAAATTGTTAATATATTAGCCACACCGGACTATAAGCAATAGATATGTACGTTGTGAAATGAGTTATCCATCCATCCACTTTCTACCGCTGGTTCCTCTCGGTGCCGCGGGGGTACTGGAGCCTATCCCAGCTGCACTCGGGCGGAAGGCGGGGTACACCTTGGACAAGTAGCCACCTCATCACAGGGCCAACACAGATAGACAGACAACATTCACACTCACATTCACACACTCGAGCCAATTTAGTGTTGCCAATCAACCTATCCCCAGGTGCATGTCTTCGGACCTTCTTATTGTGAGGCACCCTGTTCCACTGTCTTTCCGTGGGGAAATGAGTTATTTACACAGAAAGATTTTGTAAATGTACCTTATTGATTCCAAATGGTGCCTGTAACACGGCATTAAAACGGCTGATCAAACAAAACAGAAGTCATCGTAATGGACCCACCAGCTGCGAATGCTAGCTCTCTAATCAGCTAAACAGACTCAATAACTCCACGGTGGCATTGTGGTGAATTCACTGAGGAATTTGTAAAACTGAAACAATACAAAAGGAATGCCATTGTAAGTTAATAATACTAACACAGACAGTTGTAAAAATGTTAGCATATTAGCTAATGCTAACAACGCCAGCTTGATTACATTACAATAGCACAGGTACATTGTAAAACTTACAAACGTTGCTTGGAGTGTTGAATGGAGAAACCATAGAAGTAGAAACGCTATGGATGACTCGAAAACAGAACACTTGTACTTTCAGTTTACAGCACTGTCCATCCATCCATTTTCTACCGCTTGTCCCTTTCGGGGTCACGGTGGGTCGCTGGAGCCTATGTCAGCTGCATTCGGGCGGAAGGCGAGGTACACCCTGGACAAGTCGCCACCTCATCGCAGGGCCAACACAGATAGACAGACAACATTCACACTCACATTCACACACTAGGGCCAATTTAGTGTTGCCAATCAACCTATCCCCAGGTGCATGTTTTTGGAGGTGGGAGGAAGCCGGAGTACCCGGAGGGAACCCACGCAGTCACAGTCACAGGGAGAACATGCAAACTCCACACAGAAAGATCCCGAGCGCAGGATCGAACTAAACAGAAGGAAATACTGACATTCACCCCGCAGCACCTGCATTGAGCAAACTAGTCCATAAGATGGCGCCATAGCACAAACTTTAACACACCTTTTCAGTCTCACTGACTGTTTTATTCAAACTATTGTAGGTGTATATTAGCATACATTTCAAGTTATTCTTTTCGACTTTCAGGTGAAGTTTTGGTCCCAGCACATCTCCTTCATCCTGGTGGGCATCATTATCGTGACGTCCATAAGAGGCCTTCTCATCACACTCACAAAGGTATAAGGATGACAAAATGGCGACCGGCGTTTGTTTCGTGTTTTAATGACACGTCTTCCTTCGTAGTTCTTCTACGCCATATCCAGCAGCAAGTCTTCCAACGTCATTGTGCTGGTGCTGGCTCAGATCATGGTGAGATTACGCGTTCTTCCACTTCAAAACAGCGGCGTAAACGTTGCGTCTTTTGTCTACGTCAGGGCATGTACTTTGTGTCGTCTGTGCTGCTGATGCGCATGAGCATGCCGCTGGAGTACCGCTCCATTGTCACGGAGGTGCTGGGAGAGCTGCAGTTTAATTTTTACCACCGCTGGTTTGACGTCATCTTTCTGGTCAGTGCCCTGTCCAGCATCCTCTTCCTCTACCTAGCTCACAAGCAGGCGCCAGAGAAACACATGGCCTTCTGACACGCCCTCCACTGCTAGGCTTACATGTATTGTGGAATTAAAGCATCAACAATATACATGTTTTCTATCTTTAGTCATATTTGTATTCCAGTGCAGTGTTCCTGAATCAGAAACGACTGTCATGGGAAAGAAATGCAGAATAAAAGGTTTTATTTGTACTTTGTATTCATTTTATTTTTTTATTTAGTCTAAACACACTGGAGCAAAACCGCTTTTTTATACGTACATTTTGAAATGATGTCATTAATTTCACAATAAAAGCAGTTTTTGTATTGAGGGCAAAATAAACATTCTTATTGTTTGCTGAAGTTATGTTTTTATTGTTTGGGGGATGTATTAATATTCAAAATGATTTTTCAGTAAAAGAGCAATTAATCAGATTAAACAAGTCTTTTCATGTCATAAGGGGATACATTTATTATAGTATTACAGGACTGTCTCAGAAAATTGGAATATTGTGATAAAGTTCTTTATTTTCTGTAATGCAATTAAAAAAACTAAAATGTCATACATTCTGGATTCATTACACATCAACTGAAATATTGCAAGCCTTTTATTATTTTAATACTGCTGATGGTAAGGCATATAGCTTAAGAAAACTAAAAAATCCTGTCTCAAAAAATTTGAATATTTCCTCAGACCAAGTAAAAAAAATCAAACATTTGAAAATGTCAATTAATGCACTCAGTACTTGGTTGGGAATCCTTTTGCACGGATTACTGCCATCAATGCGGCGTGGCATGGAGGCAATCAGCCTGTGGCATTGCTGAGGTGTTATGGATGCCCAGGATGCTTCAATAGCGGCCTTTAGCTCATTTGCATTATTGGGTCTGGTGTCTTTCAGCTTCTTCTTCACAATACCCCACAAATGATAGACTCCCTTTTTAGACCAGTTGATCTGCCGTTTCTTTTCTTTTCTTTTCTCCTCTGCTCCCCTCTCCCTTATAGAGGGGGAGTTGCACAGGTCCGGTGGCCACGGATGAAGTGCTGGTTGTCCAGAGTCGGGACCCGGGGTGGACCGCTAGCCTGTGCATCGGTTGGGGACATCTCTACGCTGCTGACCTGTCTCCGCTCGGGATGGTTCCTGCTGGCCCCACTATGGACTGGACTTTCGCTGATGTGTTGGATCCGCTGTGGACTGGACTTTCACAATATTATGTCAGACCCACTCGACATCCATTGCTTTCGGTCTCCCCTAGAGGGTTACCCACATATGCGGTCCTCTCCAAGGTTTCTCATAGTCATTCACATCGACGTCCCACTGGGGTGAGTTTTCCTTGCCCGTACGTGGGCTCTGTACCGAGGATGTCGTTGTGGCTTGTACAGCCTTTTGAGACACTTGTGATTTAGGGCTATATAAATAAACATTGATTGATTGATTGAAATTCTCTATGGGTTCAGGCAAATCGAGGACAATAATACCATGGTCAGTACACCAGTTACTGGTCGTTATGGCACTGTGGGCAGTGTCATGTCTGTTCATGTTTTTGTTTTGGTCATGCGTCATGTCTGTTCATGTTTTTGTTTTGGCCATGTGTTTGTTTTTTGGACTCTTTTTAGTTCCTGGTTGCACTTCCTTGTTTGTTCGTTTCCATAGCAATTCATTAGTTTTCACCTGTTTCACGTTTCGAGTCACGCACCTGTTTTCACTGATCACGTCACTATTTAAATCTGTCTGTTTCTGTTGTTCGTCCTGGCGTCCTCACTCATTCATACTCCTGCCACTCTGTTCACCCTCATGATCCATGCTGCTCTTTTTTATGCCCCTCTTCTCATGTCAAGTAAGTTTTGTTATTGTTCATAGTTTTTTGCCTTTGTGCTATAGTGTTTTATTTTCATAGCCACGTTTTGTACTTCCACCTTTGTGCGCGCTTTTTGTTAATCCCCTTTTGAGTTAAAATATTAAACATGTCCTCACCTGCACGCCACGTATGGTCCAATTCATTTGCACCACTGGAGAACCAACCACGCCACAGACCGAGTCATGACAGATGTCGCCAGCTAAAAAGTTCTCCAGCAAGTTTGGACGAAGGAACGTGGGAGGTCCTGCGTGCCATGGAAGCCGAGACACTTCGCTATTCCCCCATGGAGCGCAAGGACCTCATGTGGGGTCCGACCGGCAACTGGTGCTGATCAGCTCCGTTTGGGCCGGGGACGTTGGCGCGTCATCCCTGTCCCGGAAGCGCCGCTCCAGACCAAGAACGTCAGGGAAGGTGAGCGGACAGCACGCGGCGCTCCCGCAAGCTCCTCCCCCCTACGGGCGGAAATGGGCCGCCGCCTGCCCGGCTTACCCAGGATGACATCACAGACCAGGATTTTTTTTTCTAAATTATTTTTCTTTTGATCACCCGCCTCCAACCAAGGACTCTAAAAACATGATAAGACATTACCAGGACATGTTTTTTAGAAATCAGATCCTGTCAAGCCAAGCCACCCAAATTTCATGCCCCGCCCCCCAAGACCTCAAACCACGCCCATGCCACATGTTTCTTTTTTTTCACCCACTCAATCCCAGGTACAAAAAGAAAGACATTTTGGAAAATTTATAGGGGAGGATTTTTACCCCCCTCCTGACCTCCCTCCACCCACCCAAGAAAACGGTTCCAGACCGCGTCTGGTATCCGCTCCTTGAGGGGGGGGTGGCTAGGGCAGGCAATTGTTCAGGTGGGGTGGCTCAGCATCGTCACGCCAAGCCACAGCCACCAGCACGGCCGCCACCACCAGTCTTTCGACCTGCCAAGCCACAGCCTCCAGCTAGGCCACATCCACCTGCTCCATGCCCTGCTCCAAGGCTATCAACATGCCTAGCAGCTCCACCATGCAAAGCTCCACCATGCCAAGCTTCACGCCAAGCGCCACCAGTCCGCAGCTTCACGCCAAGCGCCACCAGTCGCAGCTTCACACCAAGCGCCGCCAGTCGCAGCTTCACAGATGCCAAGCGCCGCCAGTCGCAGCTTCACGACGCAAGCGCCGCCAGTCGCAGCTTCACGACGCCAAGCGCCGCCAGTCGCAGCTTCACGACGGCAAGCTCCGGTACCAGCTCCACGACGGCAAGCTTCCGGTACCAGCTCCACGCCAAGACCAAGACCCACACCAAGACCCACGCCAAGACCAAGACCCACGCCAAGACCAAGACCCTGACCCACGCCAAGACCCTGACCCACACCAAGACCAAGACCCACGCCAAGACCCTGACCCTAGCCAAGACCAAGACCCTGACCCCCAAGTGACCAAGAACCGCCAAGTGACCAAGACCAAGAACCGCCAAGTGACCAAGACCCTCCAAGCCCAGACCAAGACCCTCCAAGCCCAGACCAAGACCCTCCAAGCCCAGACCAAGACCAAGACCCTCCAAGCCCAGACCAAGACACCCCAATCCCAGACCAAGACCCCCCACGCCAAGACCCTCCATGCAGCCAAGACCCTCCAAGCGGCCAAGACCAAGCTTCGCCGCCCGAAGCGCCACGTCAAGCTTCGCCGCTCCAACGCGCCACGCCAAGCTTCGTCTGCTGCACCCGCACCTGCGTCATCTGCGGCTTCCACGCCTGCAATGACGACGACGCGCCCTGCCTCCTCGTCTCCCACGGTTGTGGCCACTACCTGGTCGTCCGCCACGCCAAGTGCGCCCACCTCTTCGTCGGCCACGCATCTGGCCGTTCCCGGGTCGCCCACCTCGCCTGTGGCGGCGGCGTTCCACTCGCCGCCGCCACATGACTATGCCTCGGTGGATTCGGGGCCACTTGGCCTGGCGACCCACCGCCATGTCCCCCTCCCGCCCTCCATGACTCTTGATCCTGTTTTTTGGACATCTGGGATCTGTCCGTAAGGGGGGTGGGGGGGGGGGGGGGGGGGGGTTCTGTCATGTCTGTTCATGTTTTTGTTTTTGGCCATGTGTTTGTTTTTTGGACTCTTTTTAGTTCCTGGTTGCACTTCCTTGTTTGTTCGTTTCCATAGCAACTCATTAGTTTTCACCTGTTTCACGTTTCGAGTCACGCACCTGTTTTCACTGATCACGTCACTATTTAAATCTGTCTGTTTCTGTTGTTCGTCCTGGCGTCCTCACTCATTCACACTCCTGCCACTCTGTTCACCCTCATGATCCATGCTGCTCTTTTTTATGCCCCTCTTCTCATGTCAAGTAAGTTTTGTTATTGTTCATAGTTTTTTGCCTTTGTGCTGTAGTGTTTTATTTCATAGCCACATTTTGTACTTCCGCCTTTGTGCGCTCTTTTTGTTAATCCCCTTTTGAGTTAATATATTAAACATGTCCTCACCCTGCACGCCACATATGGTCCAATTCATTTGCACACTGGAGAACCAACCACGCCACAGACCGAGTCATGACAGGCAGGTGCCAGATCATGCTGGAAAATGAAATCATCATCTCCATAGAGCTTTTCAACAGATGGAAGCATGTAGTGCTCTAAAATCTCTTGGTACACAGCTGCATTGACTCTGGACTTGATGAAACACAGTGGACCAACAGCTGACATGGCTCCCAAACCATTGCTGACTGTTGGAACTTCACACTGGATTTCAAGCAACTTGGATTTTGCTCCTCTCCAGCCTTCCTCCAGACTAGCGCCTTGACTTCCAAATGAAATACAAAACTTGCTTTTGTCTGAAAACAGGACTCTGGACCACTCTGCAACTGTCCAGTGCTTCTTTTCCATAGCCAGGTCAGACGCTTCCAGAGATTTTAGAGCACTACATGCTTCCATCTGTTGAAAAGCTCTATGGAGAGGATTTCATTTTCCAGCATGATCTGGCACCTGCCCACAGTGCCAAAACCACCAGTAACTGGTGTACTGACCATTGCATTACTGTCCTCGATTTGGCCTGCCAACTCCCCTGACCTGAACCCATAGAGAATTTGTGGGGTATTGTGAAGAAGAAGCTGAAAACACCAGACCCAATAATGCAAATGAGCTAAAGGCCGCTATTGAAGCATCCTGGGCACCCATAACACCTCAGCAATGCCACAGGCTTATTGCCTCCATGCCACCGCCGCATTGATGGCAGTAATCCGTGCAAAAGGATTCCCAACCAAGTACTGAGTGCATTAATTGACATTTTCAAATGTTTGATTTTGTTTTGCTGTTATAAATATTTTCTTTTACTTGGTCTGAGGAAATATTCAAAGTTTTTGAGATAGGATTTTTGAGTTTTCTTAAGCTGTATGCCATAATCAGCAATATTACAATAATAAAGGCTTGCAATATTTCAGTTGATGTGTAATGAATCCAGAATGTATGACAACATTTGTTTTTTTAATTGCATTACAGAAAATAAAGAACTTTATCACAATATTCTAATTTCTGAGACAGTCCTGTAAGTATTTATTTTCTGTACCCCCATAAAAGTCTATTCAACTATTAAATATATTTTCTCATGGGACAAAATGATAGAAATACAATTGGAATTAAGAGAAGTCAGTGTGGAGCTGTTTTTTTTCAATTGCATGAATGGTAACGGCTTACTTTTTTACACTATCTTGATGGGAATCGAACCCATGCCCTCTACTATGCATGTAGATGTACTATGTACTGAAAATGAGTTAACACATGATCAGTATAGTGTAAAATGGCTAGCAACACAAGCTGAGTACACCTCACAGTGAACCTCCAATTTCTGGACATCGCAGTCTGAGTAGTCCTAAAGTCATCTTCCACATCACCGGTGGATTGTTACACATGTCCCTCAGTGAACCACAACGCACTCGGTGGCGGCAGCACTCATGCAACCCCAGACCATGACACTACCATGCTCGAAATTTTGCTACTCTCCTTGTGTTGCTCGGATATTTAGACAATGGCTCTGTGTTTGAAAGAAAAACTGCTATACATGCTGTACACAGACTACTCTTAAGTTATATCAGTTTACTTCTATAGTGTTGTCCCTTAAGAGGAAATCATAAAATGCCTGTTCAAATGTGAGGGGTGTACTCATTTTTGTCAGATTTGGATTGGCTGTGCTCTTGACATTGTCAATTTTGTCATTGTCAATTATATTTGTTTTAATCTGCCCACAACATTAGGTACCCCAAATGACATTCATTAATAAAATAATACATAGAACCACAATAATAATAAAACATATTTTTTTGTGCTGCAAACAGAGATGTACGAATATTGGGACCAGCAGGTGTAAACGAGGCAAAGCAGTTTCAATTCAGCTTTAGTGTTGTCCCCTCTTAAAGTCTGTCATCCAAACTACTTTGAGACAAGACGAAGACACTGATGCGGTCTGCAAATAGAGAAAAATAAGCAATTATTAACGACAGGATTGAAAAGAAAAGTTGTGTGATTAAGGCCCTATTCTCCCAGGTGCTCATCTCCGCGGGTTCTGGCTGTGTGACTTCTACTCCTTGATTTAAGTCTGTCATTGCTGCGCCTTCTCCAAGATGCACACACTGGGTGGAGAAACTCCTTAAATGTGGGCGTTCCCTGTGTAATCTGGTTTTTAACGTATTCCCGTGGATTTAAGTACTTTTTTCTTACGCGCCTCTGAGGCTGGAATAAGTCCAGTGCCCATGGAGGGTGAAACATTCAAGTTTGGATGCAGTCATCACAAGTAATAAAATGGTACAAGAAACTTCCAGAAAGTCATCAAATCTTTTCCGATCGTTCTAAAAGGGACAACTGAAACATCTATTGAGATGAAGATAAAAGTACCATAATTGCCACTCTGTATTAACTATTAAAAATCAAAATGCACATTGCGGAAGGGGGCTGCACGTATGTCTAGCCGCGTTTGAACATCCTGGTATTAACAATGCAATGCATCTGGACAGTGATCACTGAACTACAATATGTAATTACTGTACTTAACAGAAAACACATATATAATGTAACATCCATCACTTGTTTCCATTGTTTTTTTGGATAATGTCAAACCGTCACGCTCGCTCGCGCAAGCACATAAACAGCTGTCTAAGCACTTCTGACGCATTACAGCTTCACAAACATTTGTACTAACACAACTCCTAACATCCCAAATACCAATATGGTGGTTATAATAACAGTTACACAAAGGGTTACCTATGGATTATTATTTACATCCAGCCCTGAGGAAGACGACGCGGTTGTGGCGCGCATACACACTACATCACCATGGCGACACACGTTCACGTGAGACGCACAACCTGGATGGATACGTCCTTTTCAAAGTTAAGTGTTTCTTATTTATGGATTTCAATGACATTCACAAGTGTGAGTAAAACTCTATGATTTTCACGCAATGTGGCGAAGTCCGCCTTCATTACGGACTTAATCACTTTTGCCTAACTTATGCTGGGGTGGGTGTGTCCTCAGGCTGGATGGGAGAATAAGAATAAAAGGAACATGCGTAACTCAAGCACGTAAAAAAACACTGAAGCACAAACATGAGAATAGGGCCCTTTTTTGCACAATTAGGCAGTCACTTAGCTTTTATGTTGATTTTAATGTAGAGAAGTTCTTACTTTTGATTGAAATGTCTTGATTTTTAAGGACATTTTCACTTTGGGTTAAATATAAATGTTTACTGTGTGTACGTCCTTTAATAGATACCTAAAAGCTGCTCACCCTTTCTTTAGTGGGAGTTTGCTGCGCCTCCTCTTGGTTGTGAACCTGCGCTTGTGACGTCTCCTGCACAAGGTCCCGTGTGATGGCAACCCCTTTACCCTTGACTTCATCGGAAACGCTCTTTGGGACCACCAGCAGCTCGAGGGAGCTTTCCACTGCTGCGGATCATGGCAACCACATCCTCGTGGAGGCTCTTCTCCACATTCTTCCATTGACCTCCCACCACCATGTCGCCGTTTTCCAGACCGGCCTGGTCGGCAACTCCGCCCTTCACCACCTGAGATGAGCCGTTGCCCTCTCATGTCACATCAGTTTGGAGCTAAAGTTAGACAGATCTTGTCTTACCTCTGTAATGTACTGGCCAAACACACCCTGGATGCCGTTTAGGTGGAAGCCAAATCCAGCTGCTGTCTTCTCCATCTTACACAATTTAGTTTTGAGCTTCTCATTCTTGTCCTTCTCCTCCTGAGCAGGTGTGGATGGTTTAACCAGGGCGGGTAAGGTGATTGCCTCGGAGTAACTAGGTGGGGAAAGAGAGTCCTTCTCCTCCTCCCAGAAAAGCATCGGTGACACTTTAGCCTGTGTGGGACACAGGCATATTTTATTCATCTTCTGCATTAAGCATAATACACTCACTTTACTAATAAGACCCCTTGATATTTAAAAAAAATAAAGGTTACACCTTTTTAATCAGACGTTTTACTGATCATTTTAAACTCTTCTTAATTCCTTAGTTATTTTTTAGTTGTATTTTATTGTTATTATTACTCCTATTATTCTCACTATTTTATGTGTTTTATTGATTTATTATTTGTATTGACTTATATTTTAAATCTATGATTTTATATAATTTTTTTTTTTACATGAAAGAAGTGGCGTTTTTCCTCAGTCCTCAGTGCCGTGCCAGGTCTTGTTATTGTCCAATAGTGCTGTGCGTTTTTTTTTTTAAACTGGTGTAAAGTGCATTGTGTTGCAACCTCCTGTGCATGAAAAGTAATATACACTGTATATAAAGTTTGATGATTGACTGAAATACATCTGCACAATCTAGTCAGATCCACACAAATCATCAACACTTCTTAACAGTCCTAATTGAATTCAATATGCCATTTTTATTATTAGATATACCTAATAATGATAGAATGGGATCTTACTGAGCAAACACAAGGTCAGTGTCCTTGTTTACCACTAGGAGGCAGCATTTGTTGCCACCAGCCTGATCATGTCCACCACCTGTTCATGAGTACAGCCGTTCACCTCCTGGCCGTCCACAGCCACCAGCCTATCCATGTCCCTGAGACCTTCTCTCTCGGCTGGACTCGCTCTGTCTACGTCCCTAATGATGTGTCCTGTAGGCATGGGCGCTGTTAGCATGCACTCATCGCCAGGGTTAAAATGGTTGCAATAGACCTGCCTTCAATATTGGGCTCCTCTTTGAGCAGGAAGCCGTAACCGCCGGGCCCTTTGGTGAGGTGGACGATGCGTGGATGATGAGGGAGACACTTGGTAGTTGCAAAGCGCGCAGTTATCTTCATGTGCACGCTCTGGTAGTACCTGTCCGCCTCGTGTCCACCAGGAGGAACATGAGGCTGTTGCCCGCTGTCTTGATCTTGTCCACCACTTGTTCGTGCGCGGCACTCTCTACGTTCTCCCCGTTGATTTCCACAAGACGGTCGTTGACTTTGACACCTTGCTCGGTCTGACGTGCTGCCAGGCACCACCTCCGTCACCAAAATGCCCTGCTCGCCTAAAGAGGATTACATTATTTATGTTAAATTCTGGGTGCCTTTTAGTTATTTGTCATTGAATTTTGATTGTCATCCTTTGAATAAGCCATTTATCATACATAAACTAATGCAATTATTTATTTTAGGATGTCAATTTCAGACTACTTGCCTTCTATTTTTATAATTTCCATTTGTCCTCCAAATGGCAGTGTTTTTCCCCATTTGAAGTATGCAGCAAAATTCCCCTCTAAACTTTATTTTTAAGTTTTTTTTAATTATAAAAAATACTGTAAACATATATTACAAGTGGTTAAATGTACTACAGTATATATGTATGTATATTTTTTGTTATTACCAATTTTTTAATTA